>NC_090732.1:103296184-103508684 GCF_036898095.1 Palaemon carinicauda
ACTACTCTTTTCCTCTTCACGGGAGAGGAGGAAGAAACAAAGGTTTCTTTGCAGGGAGGAACCATGGATCTTTGCCTTGGATTTGCTGAGGGAGAAGAAGACTTCTCCAGGGGAATCCTGGGAGTTTCCGAAAGATGGATAAGGGGAACCCCTGCCGCAAAAGCCTGAAAGACGGCCCTCACCAGGGCTCCAAAACCACGGTTCATGACCCATTGCAGCGCTGGCTGAAAGATCCCCTGAAGGAATCGACAATGAGGGTTGCAAGGGAGCCTTACCTTAGATGATGACCTAGCGGGAGGCTGCAGTTCTGAAGTTTCTTCCTTTCGAGGGAAAGGAACTAGGCGAGATGCTGGTTCCCCAGAAACCCTGAATGTCTGATTTTCCCAAATGCGTTTGGAAGGAGGAGAACGAGGAGAGGGCGAACAACGAGGAGGCGAATATCTGTGCTCCGGAGAGCACCTCGAGCCTCATGAAGGAGATGGCTTGTGAGATCTCTTTTCATGAGAACGATGTCGTTCCTAAAAACGGTGCCATTCTGGCGAGCGCTGATAGTCAGGAGATTGTTCACGTTACAGCGTTCGCTGCATAGCAGGTGAATGATCGTGAGTCACTGGAGAGTGACGAGTGGTCGCCTGCTGAAGAGTTGCTGATGGAAAAGGAGAGTGCCGAGAGGTTGGTGGTCGATGAGAAGGTGGAGACGGCGAGACGCCTGCCAATAGATTAGGGGATGGGCGCATTGGCGAGCAGTGAGGGACTGATGTCATTTGGTTTCCAAGCTTCTAAGAGATGGCAAGCAGTCGAAGGCTGATGGTGAGCGGGGAACGGTGAGACATTGGAGAATGACGAATCATCAGCTAGAGGCAAACTATAGGAGAACAGCGAACCATAGGTTAACGGTGAACCTTTGCGGAGTGGGGAACTGTTCGTGAATGGTGAACTGTTGGCAAACGGAGATCAGCTGCTCATTGACAAGGAGCCGGGTGACTGGAACAAGCTGGTAAACGGAAGTTCGTCTGGAAGCAGTTGGCGAGAAGTGCTGGACTGACGAACGCCGCAAGGCTGGCGAACGACAAGTCCGAGGCTAGTCCGGTGATACAGGTGAAGGTCGGGAATCAGATGGGGAGCGGCGAGACTGGTGAGAGTCGTCAGACTCACTGTCTCTAGATGTCGGCAGACCCTGTGGAGGGGATCGTTCAGCAGCAGAAGGTAAAGAGCTAAACAGCCGTTTCTTTTCCGAAGGCAAAGGAGCACGTGTGAGGCAAAGAGGGGGCCCATGCAAGGACGAGCCTTCGTAGAGGAGGGCTGACCAGCAAGCTGGTCTCTGTCAGGCCTCCGAAGAGGTGTCTCTATGGGTGGTCTCTCGCGAACAAGAGAGGTGATCATCCATAAGAGACTTGTATCGGACTTTGCTCAACCCCCTGAGGATGATCGACAAGGGGGAAAGCACAGTCCTCGGCAATGGCGGAAGAAGCAGAGGACTCCTCAGGGTCAAGAAGATCAACGCTGAGCAGGACCAATGGGTCTGCCTCCGAGGCTGAAGAATGTTGCCATTCCGCACCCCGCTTCACGAGCTGCAACAAAACCTCCTTCGAAGGAGGGCCGGAAAATCTCAGGGACAGCCACACCTGAAAAATATCAGAAAGAATCAAAGAATCACCCGGGGGGAGAGGCAGGACTGCTTCGCTAGGAGAAGCAGCACCGTCTCTCGAGAACCAAGATTGTCCAGGAGTTAATTGGCCTACGCTAATATTTGACGGTTCCCCGGAAATAACATGCCAAACAGAAGCTTCAGAAGAAGGTCAGGGGGTGGAAAAGAAGCTTTTGATTTCGTCACTTCAAAGATGACACCGAAGGCGATGAATCCCTTTTAGCCTTCTTTTTCTGTCGGTGCCCAAACCTTTCCCATTGGGAGGCAAACCACTCCCAGCATTTAGCACAAATATTATTGTTATTACACCCTTGATCTCTACAGACGGTACATAAGCAGTAAGGATCGGGGTCTACCAAGGGCATAAATATCCCGCAAGAGGGACCCACAGATCCTGGACAGGTCTGCATAATGATGGCAGGAAAAAGCACACACACATTGCAAAGAAAAACCGAAAAAGATTAATAATGGCTCTCAAAATTTGGTAAGGGGAAGAGCGGTAACAGCCACTCTCCACCCGAGCCAAATGCAAAGTGAGTAGCAAACACAGATATGTAAGTGAGAGGGGTATCTACTACCCGGCCCTGCTAACTAGTAGGTGGGTGGTTAACCCTCGCTAAAAATCTAATGGCTTGTCTTTCAGCTTTGCCAAAAGTAATACCCCTATGAATAGCGTTGGTTTGTATTCTAATTACGGAATAAATAGAAATGTAGGTTATTATAGAGTAAGTGTGCATGTATATCCATGATGGCAAATTTTATACATATCTACTGAAGGCAGATACAATGCCTTGTGCTGAAGAGATTAAAAGACAAAAGATTTATACACACAGGAATAAACAATTTTAAAATGCTATTTGTATTTTTTCCTAGCTATACAAAACCCAACTTCACAATTTAACCACACCTCTCAGTCCTGAGCTGAAGGCGAAAAGTGAAGAGTCTGACCGGAGGTATTGGGGCTGCTCGCTTACACACACCATCTGTTGCTAACTATCTTATCAACACATTCAATGCTCATTCCAGATGCGCTAAAAAGATTTCCTATCTTATTTATTTAAAATGTTATAACACTGCCTTTAAAAAAAGTGGAAAATGGTGGTAGTAATTCAAAATTTGATTGGTAACTACTACCCATGTATTTATATCATCAGATTACTGTGTAAAATAGGCAAGCTGTGTCAACTACCATTCATACAAAATGAAATTAATGAAAGTAACTTTTCACTTTGCTGTTAAACAAATAACATCATTACGTTATTCATTATAGAAACCAAACTTATCCCTGAGTACTAACTACAGTTACAATACACTTGGTTTAATTCTAAGACAAATGCGATACGGCAAAACCTAAAAACGTCTAAATTTGAGTCTAAACCATTATTTGTCTTACAGAGGAAGATGCAGCCTCTTAGACAGCAGTGCAACAAAGGTTGGAGGAATCCTAAAAATTTGCTGAAAGTAATAACTTTTTTCTATTTTCTGTAGTTTAGCTTTCCTATATTTTGTTTGGTTTCAGGTATATGCTGATAAGTATTTACACCTATTTTCTCTTACTTAAAGTTTACTATAGAGAGGTACTATATACAGTATACATACTGTATATAACATTGTAGAATAAAAAAAATGATCTATCTCTAGACGTCTATTTAAATCTTGCATGATTCCATTGATTCTTTTTAAGAAAGAAAGAAAATTTCCTACTCTAAAATTGACTGCATCATTGGCTTGATCAGTAAACTCAGAAATTATTTAATACCTGGATCTAATTCCAAACGTGTAAATTCACCTGTACCACTGAATGATGGGGATACATCCACAAAATCTAATTCATAATTTTACAAAAGTCCTGAGGAAAATACCTGAACAGACTGTAAACCTGATCTATCAAGTTTCTCGCCAGCAAGAGTTGATTAAAATTTTTCTTATTTTGGAAATTTTTAGGAAAGGTGATAAGCCATGGGTAAAAATTAAATCCTCACATATGTACTATCCTATAAGGTGAAGCAATATTAACACAGGGCTATAGCATACACATTCATTATGCAGCCCGTTGACATAACCAATTCCAAAGAAAGAGATACACCGGGAGCTTTAAACATACAACTTTTACCTCAAATAAAATTAACACACTAATCCTTCCCTTGATGCACTTCCAACAACTTGCTTTTAGGGACTAATGTACTGTTACTAACCTTTATAAAGGTACTTTCTTATTACCCAAGAGCTTAACATCAGAAGAAAGTTGTTGTTGTATAGAATTTAGAGAAATAGTTTTGATAACTGATTCATCTCCTCTTCTAAAGTAATTTTGAATGATAAGTTCTGAATTCCTTCTTCAAAGAGGTAGGAGAAAATTCCCTTCGTTTAAAAAGGTTAATATTAACCAAATTGTTGGAAACAGGTTCATACACAGAATAGCTACCTGGCAAAACCTCTCCCAAGCAAGAAAATTAGGATGAATATGTAAATACTCTGCACACCTGACAGACATCATCTCGGGGTGGGTCGTGGTCGTCATTGGAGTGATGTGGAACTGGGGAAAGCCTCCTGGGAGCCTCTGAAGGTCTCGCAATACTTGCTGAGGATTTTGGCAGGGTCTTAAAATCCTTAAGATTCTTTCCACGGGGGACGGAGGTTTCCAAGAAGGAAGCCTTTGGAGGAGCCCTCTTGCATTGCTCACCCGCAGAAGAAGACAGTTTCTTCCACGACTTAAAAACTGGTCTAAGTTCCAGAGGAACCACCTCGATGGGGGAGGGGCGGAAGGAGCTCACTACAGACTCTTCTCTAAGTGAAACTTCTTGCGAAGCTGCTGGACATTGAGCAACCGGTCGAGGTGGCCTGGGGACGATGCTACTCAGCCTCTGCTTAGAAGTTTTGACTGGAGTCAGTTTGACTCTGGGCAAGACTACCTTGTCAGAAACTACTCTTTTCCTCTTCACGGGAGAGGAGGAAGAAACAAAGGTTTCTTTGCAGGGAGGAACCATGGATCTTTGCCTTGGATTTGCTGAGGGAGAAGAAGACTTCTCCAGGGGAATCCTGGGAGTTTCCGAAAGATGGATAAGGGGAACCCCTGCCGCAAAAGCCTGAAAGACGGCCTTCACCAGGGCTCCAAAACCACGGTTCATGACCCATTGCAGCGCTGGCTGAAAGATCCCCTGAAAGAATCGACAATGAGGGTTGCAAGGGAGCCTTACCTTAGATGATGACCTAGCGGGAGGCTGCAGTTCTGAAGTTTCTTCCTTTCGAGGGAAAGGAACTAGGCGAGATGCTGGTTCCCCAGAAACCCTGAATGTCTGATTTTCACAAATGTGTTTGGAAGGAGGAGAACGAGGAGGGAGCGAACAACGAGGAGGCGAATATCTGTGCTCCGGAGAGCACCTGTAGCCTCATGAAGAAGATGGCTTGTGAGATCTCTTTTCATGAGAACGATGTCGTTCCTAAAAACGGTGCCATTCTGGCGAGCGCTGATAGTCAGGAGATTGTTCACGTTACAGCGTTCGCTGCATAGCAGGTGAATGATCGTGAGTCACTGGAGAGTGACGAGTGGTCGCCTGCTGAAGAGTTGCTGATGGAAAAGGAGAGTGCCGAGAGGTTGGTGGTCGATGAGAAGGTGGAGACGGCGAGACGCCTGCCAATAGATTAGGGGATGGGCGCATTGGCGAGCAGTGAGGGACTGATGTCATTTGGTTTCCAAGCTTCTAAGAAATCGTCGAGTCGCTGGTGAACGATGAGCCAATGGCAACTGGCAAGCAGTCGAAGGCTGATGGTGAGCGGGGAACGGCGAGACATTGGAGAATGACGAATCATCAGCGAGAGGCAAACTATAGGAGAACAGCGAACCATAGGTTAACGGTGAACCTTTGCAGAGTGGGGAACTGTTCGTGAATGGTGAACTGTTGGCAAACGGAGATCAGCTGCTCATTGACAAGGAGCCGGGTGACTGGAACAAGCTGGTAAACGGTAGTTCGTCGGGAAGCAGTTGGCAAGGAGTGCTGGACTGACGAACGCCGCAAGGCTGGCGAACGACAAGTCCGAGGCTAGTCCGGTGATACAGGTGAAGGTCGGGAATCAGATGGGGAGCGGCGAGACTGGTGAGAGTCGTCAGACTCACTGTCTCTAGATGTCGGCAGACCCTGTGGAGGGGATCGTTCAGCAGCAGAAGGTAAAGAGCTAAACAGCTGTTTAAGGAGCACGTGTGAGGCAAAGAGGGGGCCCATGCAAGGACGAGCCTTCGTAGAGGAGGGCTGACCAGCAAGCTGGTCTCTGTCAGGCCTCCGAAGAGGTGTCTCTATGGGTGGTCTCTCGCGAACAAGAGAGGTGATCATCCATAAGAGACTTGTATCGGACTTTGCTCAACCCCCTGAGGATGATCGACAAGGGGGAAAGCACAGTTCTCGGCAATGGCGGAAGAAGCAGAGGACTCCTCAGGGTCAAGAAGATCAACGCTGAGCAGGACCAATGGGTCTGCCTCCGAGGCTGAAGAATGTTGCCATTCCGCACCCCGCTTCACGAGCTGCAACAAAACCTCCTTCGAAGGAGGGCCGGAAAATCTCAGGGACAGCCACACCTGAAAAATATCAGAAAGAATCAAAGAATCCCCCGGGGGGAGGGGCAGGACAGCTTCGCTAGGAGAAGCAGCACCGTCTCTCGAGAACCAAGATTGTCCAGGAGTTAAAAAAAGTGGAAAATGGTGGTAGTAATTCAAAATTTGATTGGTAACTACTACCCATGTATTTATATCATCAGATTACTGTGTAAAATAGGCAAGCTGTGTCAACTACCATTCATACAAAATGAAATTAATGAAAGTAACTTTTCACTTTGCTGTTAAACAAATAACATCATTACGTTATTCATTATAGAAACCAAACTTATCCCTGAGTACTAACTACAGTTACAATACACTTGGTTTAATTCTAAGACAAATGCGATACGGCAAAACCTAAAAACTTCTAAATTTGAGTCTAAACCATTATTTGTCTTACAGAGGAAGATGCAGCCTCTTAGACAGCAGTGCAACAAAGGTTGGAGGAATCCTAAAAATTTGCTGAAAGTAATAACTTTTTTCTATTTTCTGTAGTTTAGCTTTCCTATATTTTGTTTGGTTTCAGGTATATGCTGATAAGTATTTACACCTATTTTCTCTTACTTAAAGTTTACTATAGAGAGGTACTATATACAGTATACATACTGTATATAACATTGTAGAATAAAAAAAATGATCTATCTCTAGACGTCTATTTAAATCTTGCATGATTCCATTGATTCTTTTTAAGAAAGAAAGAAAATTTCCTACTCTAAAATTGACTGCATCATTGGCTTGATCAGTAAACTCAGAAATTATTTAATACCTGGATCTAATTCCAAACGTGTAAATTCACCTGTACCACTGAATGATGGGGATACATCCACAAAATCTAATTCATAATTTTACAAAAGTCCTGAGGAAAATACCTGAACAGACTGTAAACCTGATCTATCAAGTTTCTCGCCAGCAAGAGTTGATTAAAATTTTTCTTATTTTGGAAATTTTTAGGAAAGGTGATAAGCCATGGGTAAAAATTAAATCCTCACATATGTACTATCCTATAAGGTGAAGCAATATTAACACAGGGCTATAGCATACACATTCATTATGCAGCCCGTTGACATAACCAATTCCAAAGAAAGAGATACACAGGGAGCTTTAAACATACAACTTTTACCTCAAATAAAATTAACACACTAATCCTTCCCTTGATGCACTTCCAACAACTTGCTTTTAGGGACTAATGTACTGTTACTAACCTTTATAAAGGTACTTTCTTATTACCCAAGAGCTTAACATCAGAAGAAAGTTGTTGTTGTATAGAATTTAGAGAAATAGTTTTGATAACTGATTCATCTCCTCTTCTAAAGTAATTTTGAATGATAAGTTCTGAATTCCTTCTTCAAAGAGGTATGAGAAAATTCCCTTCGTTTAAAAAGGTTAATATTAACCAAATTGTTGGAAACAGGTTCATACACAGAATAGCTACCTGGCAAAACCTCTCCCAAGCAAGAAAATTAGGATGAATATGTAAATACTCTGCACACCTGACAGACATCATCTCGGGGTGGGTCGTGGTCGTCATTGGAGTGATGTGGAACTGGGGAAAGCCTCCTGGGAGCCTCTGAAGGTCTCGCAATACTTGCTGAGGATTTTGGCAGGGTCTTAAAATCCTTAAGATTCTTTCCACGGGGGACGGAGGTTTCCAAGAAGGAAGCCTTTGGAGGAGCCCTCTTGCGTTGCTCACCCGCAGAAGAAGACAGTTTCTTCCACGACTTAAAAACTGGTCTAAGTTCCAGAGGAACCACCTCGATGGGGGAGGGGCGGAAGGAGCTCACTACAGACTCTTCTCTAAGTGAAACTTCTTGCGAAGCTGCTGGACATTGAGCAACCGGTCGAGGTGGCCTGGGGACGATGCTACTCAGCCTCTGCTTAGAAGTTTTGACTGGAGTCAGTTTGACTCTGGGCAAGACTACCTTGTCAGAAACTACTCTTTTCCTCTTCACGGGAGAGGAGGAAGAAACAAAGGTTTCTTTGCAGGGAGGAACCATGGATCTTTGCCTTGGATTTGCTGAGGGAGAAGAAGACTTCTCCAGGGGAATCCTGGGAGTTTCCGAAAGATGGATAAGGGGAACCCCTGCCGCAAAAGCCTGAAAGACGGCCTTCACCAGGGCTCCAAAACCACGGTTCATGACCCATTGCAGCGCTGGCTGAAAGATCCCCTGAAAGAATCGACAATGAGGGTTGCAAGGGAGCCTTACCTTAGATGATGACCTAGCGGGAGGCTGCAGTTCTGAAGTTTCTTCCTTTCGAGGGAAAGGAACTAGGCGAGATGCTGGTTCCCCAGAAACCCTGAATGTCTGATTTTCCCAAATGTGTTTGGAAGGAGGAGAACGAGGAGGGAGCGAACAACGAGGAGGCGAATATCTGTGCTACGGAGAGCACCTCGAGCCTCATGAAGGAGATGGCTTGTGAGATCTCTTTCATGAGAACGATATCGTTCCTAAAAACGGTGCCATTCTGGCGAGCGCTGATAGTCAGGAGATTGTTCACGTTACAGCGTTCGCTGCATAGCAGGTGAATGATCGTGAGTCACTGGAGAGTGACGAGTGGTCGCCTGCTGAAGAGTTGCTGATGGAAAAGGAGAGTGCCGAGAGGTTGGTGGTCGATGAGAAGGTGGAGACGGCGAGACGCCTGCCAATAGATTAGGGGATGGGCGCATTGGCGAGCAGTGAGGGACTGATGTCATTTGGTTTCCAAGCTTCTAAGAGATCGTCGAGTCGCTGGTGAACGATGAGCCAATGGCAACTGGCAAGCAGTCGAAGGCTGATGGTGAGCGGGGAACGGCGAGACATTGGAGAATGACGAATCATCAGCGAGAGGCAAACTATAGGAGAACAGCGAACCATAGGTTAACGGTGAACCTTTGCAGAGTGGGGAACTGTTCGTGAATGGTGAACTGTTGGCAAACGGAGATCAGCTGCTCATTGACAAGGAGCCGGGTGACTGGAACAAGCTGGTAAACGGTAGTTCGTCGGGAAGCAGTTGGCAAGGAGTGCTGGACTGACGAACGCCGCAAGGCTGGCGAACGACAAGTCCGAGGCTAGTCCGGTGATACAGGTGAAGGTCGGGAATCAGATGGGGAGCGGCGAGACTGGTGAGAGTCGTCAGACTCACTGTCTCTAGATGTCGGCAGACCCTGTGGAGGGGATCGTTCAGCAGCAGAAGGTAAAGAGCTAAACAGCTGTTTAAGGAGCACGTGTGAGGCAAAGAGGGGGCCCATGCAAGGACGAGCCTTCGTAGAGGAGGGCTGACCAGCAAGCTGGTCTCTGTCAGGCCTCCGAAGAGGTGTCTCTATGGGTGGTCTCTCGCGAACAAGAGAGGTGATCATCCATAAGAGACTTGTATCGGACTTTGCTCAACCCCCTGAGGATGATCGACAAGGGGGAAAGCACAGTCCTCGGCAATGGCGGAAGAAGCAGAGGACTCCTCAGGGTCAAGAAGATCAACGCTGAGCAGGACCAATGGGTCTGCCTCCGAGGCTGAAGAATGTTGCCATTCCGCACCCCGCTTCACGAGCTGCAACAAAACCTCCTTCGAAGGAGGGCCGGAAAATCTCAGGGACAGCCACACCTGAAAAATATCAGAAAGAATCAAAGAATCCCCCGGGGGGAGGGGCAGGACAGCTTCGCTAGGAGAAGCAGCACCGTCTCTCGAGAACCAAGATTGTCCAGGAGTTAAAAAAAGTGGAAAATGGTGGTAGTAATTCAAAATTTGATTGGTAACTACTACCCATGTATTTATATCATCAGATTACTGTGTAAAATAGGCAAGCTGTGTCAACTACCATTCATACAAAATGAAATTAATGAAAGTAACTTTTCACTTTGCTGTTAAACAAATAACATCATTACGTTATTCATTATAGAAACCAAACTTATCCCTGAGTACTAACTACAGTTACAATACACTTGGTTTAATTCTAAGACAAATGCGATACGGCAAAACCTAAAAACTTCTAAATTTGAGTCTAAACCATTATTTGTCTTACAGAGGAAGATGCAGCCTCTTAGACAGCAGTGCAACAAAGGTTGGAGGAATCCTAAAAATTTGCTGAAAGTAATAACTTTTTTCTATTTTCTGTAGTTTAGCTTTCCTATATTTTGTTTGGTTTCAGGTATATGCTGATAAGTATTTACACCTATTTTCTCTTACTTAAAGTTTACTATAGAGAGGTACTATATACAGTATACATACTGTATATAACATTGTAGAATAAAAAAAATGATCTATCTCTAGACGTCTATTTAAATCTTGCATGATTCCATTGATTCTTTTTAAGAAAGAAAGAAAATTTCCTACTCTAAAATTGACTGCATCATTGGCTTGATCAGTAAACTCAGAAATTATTTAATACCTGGATCTAATTCCAAACGTGTAAATTCACCTGTACCACTGAATGATGGGGATACATCCACAAAATCTAATTCATAATTTTACAAAAGTCCTGAGGAAAATACCTGAACAGACTGTAAACCTGATCTATCAAGTTTCTCGCCAGCAAGAGTTGATTAAAATTTTTCTTATTTTGGAAATTTTTAGGAAAGGTGATAAGCCATGGGTAAAAATTAAATCCTCACATATGTACTATCCTATAAGGTGAAGCAATATTAACACAGGGCTATAGCATACACATTCATTATGCAGCCCGTTGACATAACCAATTCCAAAGAAAGAGATACACAGGGAGCTTTAAACATACAACTTTTACCTCAAATAAAATTAACACACTAATCCTTCCCTTGATGCACTTCCAACAACTTGCTTTTAGGGACTAATGTACTGTTACTAACCTTTATAAAGGTACTTTCTTATTACCCAAGAGCTTAACATCAGAAGAAAGTTGTTGTTGTATAGAATTTAGAGAAATAGTTTTGATAACTGATTCATCTCCTCTTCTAAAGTAATTTTGAATGATAAGTTCTGAATTCCTTCTTCAAAGAGGTATGAGAAAATTCCCTTCGTTTAAAAAGGTTAATATTAACCAAATTGTTGGAAACAGGTTCATACACAGAATAGCTACCTGGCAAAACCTCTCCCAAGCAAGAAAATTAGGATGAATATGTAAATACTCTGCACACCTGACAGACATCATCTCGGGGTGGGTCGTGGTCGTCATTGGAGTGATGTGGAACTGGGGAAAGCCTCCTGGGAGCCTCTGAAGGTCTCGCAATACTTGCTGAGGATTTTGGCAGGGTCTTAAAATCCTTAAGATTCTTTCCACGGGGGACGGAGGTTTCCAAGAAGGAAGCCTTTGGAGGAGCCCTCTTGCGTTGCTCACCCGCAGAAGAAGACAGTTTCTTCCACGACTTAAAAACTGGTCTAAGTTCCAGAGGAACCACCTCGATGGGGGAGGGGCGGAAGGAGCTCACTACAGACTCTTCTCTAAGTGAAACTTCTTGCGAAGCTGCTGGACATTGAGCAACCGGTCGAGGTGGCCTGGGGACGATGCTACTCAGCCTCTGCTTAGAAGTTTTGACTGGAGTCAGTTTGACTCTGGGCAAGACTACCTTGTCAGAAACTACTCTTTTCCTCTTCACGGGAGAGGAGGAAGAAACAAAGGTTTCTTTGCAGGGAGGAACCATGGATCTTTGCCTTGGATTTGCTGAGGGAGAAGAAGACTTCTCCAGGGGAATCCTGGGAGTTTCCGAAAGATGGATAAGGGGAACCCCTGCCGCAAAAGCCTGAAAGACGGCCTTCACCAGGGCTCCAAAACCACGGTTCATGACCCATTGCAGCGCTGGCTGAAAGATCCCCTGAAAGAATCGACAATGAGGGTTGCAAGGGAGCCTTACCTTAGATGATGACCTAGCGGGAGGCTGCAGTTCTGAAGTTTCTTCCTTTCGAGGGAAAGGAACTAGGCGAGATGCTGGTTCCCCAGAAACCCTGAATGTCTGATTTTCCCAAATGTGTTTGGAAGGAGGAGAACGAGGAGGGAGCGAACAACGAGGAGGCGAATATCTGTGCTACGGAGAGCACCTCGAGCCTCATGAAGGAGATGGCTTGTGAGATCTCTTTCATGAGAACGATATCGTTCCTAAAAACGGTGCCATTCTGGCGAGCGCTGATAGTCAGGAGATTGTTCACGTTACAGCGTTCGCTGCATAGCAGGTGAATGATCGTGAGTCACTGGAGAGTGACGAGTGGTCGCCTGCTGAAGAGTTGCTGATGGAAAAGGAGAGTGCCGAGAGGTTGGTGGTCGATGAGAAGGTGGAGACGGCGAGACGCCTGCCAATAGATTAGGGGATGGGCGCATTGGCGAGCAGTGAGGGACTGATGTCATTTGGTTTCCAAGCTTCTAAGAGATCGTCGAGTCGCTGGTGAACGATGAGCCAATGGCAACTGGCAAGCAGTCGAAGGCTGATGGTGAGCGGGGAACGGCGAGACATTGGAGAATGACGAATCATCAGCGAGAGGCAAACTATAGGAGAACAGCGAACCATAGGTTAACGGTGAACCTTTGCAGAGTGGGGAACTGTTCGTGAATGGTGAACTGTTGGCAAACGGAGATCAGCTGCTCATTGACAAGGAGCCGGGTGACTGGAACAAGCTGGTAAACGGTAGTTCGTCGGGAAGCAGTTGGCAAGGAGTGCTGGACTGACGAACGCCGCAAGGCTGGCGAACGACAAGTCCGAGGCTAGTCCGGTGATACAGGTGAAGGTCGGGAATCAGATGGGGAGCGGCGAGACTGGTGAGAGTCGTCAGACTCACTGTCTCTAGATGTCGGCAGACCCTGTGGAGGGGATCGTTCAGCAGCAGAAGGTAAAGAGCTAAACAGCTGTTTAAGGAGCACGTGTGAGGCAAAGAGGGGGCCCATGCAAGGACGAGCCTTCGTAGAGGAGGGCTGACCAGCAAGCTGGTCTCTGTCAGGCCTCCGAAGAGGTGTCTCTATGGGTGGTCTCTCGCGAACAAGAGAGGTGATCATCCATAAGAGACTTGTATCGGACTTTGCTCAACCCCCTGAGGATGATCGACAAGGGGGAAAGCACAGTCCTCGGCAATGGCGGAAGAAGCAGAGGACTCCTCAGGGTCAAGAAGATCAACGCTGAGCAGGACCAATGGGTCTGCCTCCGAGGCTGAAGAATGTTGCCATTCCGCACCCCGCTTCAGGAGCTGCAACAAAACCTCCTTCGAAGGAGGGCCGGAAAATCTCAGGGACAGCCACACCTGAAAAATATCAGAAAGAATCAAAGAATCCCCCGGGGGGAGGGGCAGGACAGCTTCGCTAGGAGAAGCAGCACCGTCTCTCGAGAACCAAGATTGTCCAGGAGTTAAAAAAAGTGGAAAATGGTGGTAGTAATTCAAAATTTGATTGGTAACTACTACCCATGTATTTATATCATCAGATTACTGTGTAAAATAGGCAAGCTGTGTCAACTACCATTCATACAAAATGAAATTAATGAAAGTAACTTTTCACTTTGCTGTTAAACAAATAACATCATTACGTTATTCATTATAGAAACCAAACTTATCCCTGAGTACTAACTACAGTTACAATACACTTGGTTTAATTCTAAGACAAATGCGATACGGCAAAACCTAAAAACTTCTAAATTTGAGTCTAAACCATTATTTGTCTTACAGAGGAAGATGCAGCCTCTTAGACAGCAGTGCAACAAAGGTTGGAGGAATCCTAAAAATTTGCTGAAAGTAATAACTTTTTTCTATTTTCTGTAGTTTAGCTTTCCTATATTTTGTTTGGTTTCAGGTATATGCTGATAAGTATTTACACCTATTTTCTCTTACTTAAAGTTTACTATAGAGAGGTACTATATACAGTATACATACTGTATATAACATTGTAGAATAAAAAAAATGATCTATCTCTAGACGTCTATTTAAATCTTGCATGATTCCATTGATTCTTTTTAAGAAAGAAAGAAAATTTCCTACTCTAAAATTGACTGCATCATTGGCTTGATCAGTAAACTCAGAAATTATTTAATACCTGGATCTAATTCCAAACGTGTAAATTCACCTGTACCACTGAATGATGGGGATACATCCACAAAATCTAATTCATAATTTTACAAAAGTCCTGAGGAAAATACCTGAACAGACTGTAAACCTGATCTATCAAGTTTCTCGCCAGCAAGAGTTGATTAAAATTTTTCTTATTTTGGAAATTTTTAGGAAAGGTGATAAGCCATGGGTAAAAATTAAATCCTCACATATGTACTATCCTATAAGGTGAAGCAATATTAACACAGGGCTATAGCATACACATTCATTATGCAGCCCGTTGACATAACCAATTCCAAAGAAAGAGATACACAGGGAGCTTTAAACATACAACTTTTACCTCAAATAAAATTAACACACTAATCCTTCCCTTGATGCACTTCCAACAACTTGCTTTTAGGGACTAATGTACTGTTACTAACCTTTATAAAGGTACTTTCTTATTACCCAAGAGCTTAACATCAGAAGAAAGTTGTTGTTGTATAGAATTTAGAGAAATAGTTTTGATAACTGATTCATCTCCTCTTCTAAAGTAATTTTGAATGATAAGTTCTGAATTCCTTCTTCAAAGAGGTATGAGAAAATTCCCTTCGTTTAAAAAGGTTAATATTAACCAAATTGTTGGAAACAGGTTCATACACAGAATAGCTACCTGGCAAAACCTCTCCCAAGCAAGAAAATTAGGATGAATATGTAAATACTCTGCACACCTGACAGACATCATCTCGGGGTGGGTCGTGGTCGTCATTGGAGTGATGTGGAACTGGGGAAAGCCTCCTGGGAGCCTCTGAAGGTCTCGCAATACTTGCTGAGGATTTTGGCAGGGTCTTAAAATCCTTAAGATTCTTTCCACGGGGGACGGAGGTTTCCAAGAAGGAAGCCTTTGGAGGAGCCCTCTTGCGTTGCTCACCCGCAGAAGAAGACAGTTTCTTCCACGACTTAAAAACTGGTCTAAGTTCCAGAGGAACCACCTCGATGGGGGAGGGGCGGAAGGAGCTCACTACAGACTCTTCTCTAAGTGAAACTTCTTGCGAAGCTGCTGGACATTGAGCAACCGGTCGAGGTGGCCTGGGGACGATGCTACTCAGCCTCTGCTTAGAAGTTTTGACTGGAGTCAGTTTGACTCTGGGCAAGACTACCTTGTCAGAAACTACTCTTTTCCTCTTCACGGGAGAGGAGGAAGAAACAAAGGTTTCTTTGCAGGGAGGAACCATGGATCTTTGCCTTGGATTTGCTGAGGGAGAAGAAGACTTCTCCAGGGGAATCCTGGGAGTTTCCGAAAGATGGATAAGGGGAACCCCTGCCGCAAAAGCCTGAAAGACGGCCTTCACCAGGGCTCCAAAACCACGGTTCATGACCCATTGCAGCGCTGGCTGAAAGATCCCCTGAAAGAATCGACAATGAGGGTTGCAAGGGAGCCTTACCTTAGATGATGACCTAGCGGGAGGCTGCAGTTCTGAAGTTTCTTCCTTTCGAGGGAAAGGAACTAGGCGAGATGCTGGTTCCCCAGAAACCCTGAATGTCTGATTTTCCCAAATGTGTTTGGAAGGAGGAGAACGAGGAGGGAGCGAACAACGAGGAGGCGAATATCTGTGCTACGGAGAGCACCTCGAGCCTCATGAAGGAGATGGCTTGTGAGATCTCTTTCATGAGAACGATATCGTTCCTAAAATCGGTGCCATTCTGGCGAGCGCTGATAGTCAGGAGATTGTTCACGTTACAGCGTTCGCTGCATAGCAGGTGAATGATCGTGAGTCACTGGAGAGTGACGAGTGGTCGCCTGCTGAAGAGTTGCTGATGGAAAAGGAGAGTGCCGAGAGGTTGGTGGTCGATGAGAAGGTGGAGACGGCGAGACGCCTGCCAATAGATTAGGGGATGGGCGCATTGGCGAGCAGTGAGGGACTGATGTCATTTGGTTTCCAAGCTTCTAAGAGATCGTCGAGTCGCTGGTGAACGATGAGCCAATGGCAACTGGCAAGCAGTCGAAGGCTGATGGTGAGCGGGGAACGGCGAGACATTGGAGAATGACGAATCATCAGCGAGAGGCAAACTATAGGAGAACAGCGAACCATAGGTTAACGGTGAACCTTTGCAGAGTGGGGAACTGTTCGTGAATGGTGAACTGTTGGCAAACGGAGATCAGCTGCTCATTGACAAGGAGCCGGGTGACTGGAACAAGCTGGTAAACGGTAGTTCGTCGGGAAGCAGTTGGCAAGGAGTGCTGGACTGACGAACGCCGCAAGGCTGGCGAACGACAAGTCCGAGGCTAGTCCGGTGATACAGGTGAAGGTCGGGAATCAGATGGGGAGCGGCGAGACTGGTGAGAGTCGTCAGACTCACTGTCTCTAGATGTCGGCAGACCCTGTGGAGGGGATCGTTCAGCAGCAGAAGGTAAAGAGCTAAACAGCCGTTTAAGGAGCACGTGTGAGGCAAAGAGGGGGCCCATGCAAGGACGAGCCTTCGTAGAGGAGGGCTGACCAGCAAGCTGGTCTCTGTCAGGCCTCCGAAGAGGTGTCTCTATGGGTGGTCTCTCGCGAACAAGAGAGGTGATCATCCATAAGAGACTTGTATCGGACTTTGCTCAACCCCCTGAGGATGATCGACAAGGGGGAAAGCACAGTCCTCGGCAATGGCGGAAGAAGCAGAGGACTCCTCAGGGTCAAGAAGATCAACGCTGAGCAGGACCAATGGGTCTGCCTCCGAGGCTGAAGAATGTTGCCATTCCGCACCCCGCTTCACGAGCTGCAACAAAACCTCCTTCGAAGGAGGGCCGGAAAATCTCAGGGACAGCCACACCTGAAAAATATCAGAAAGAATCAAAGAATCCCCCGGGGGGAGGGGCAGGACAGCTTCGCTAGGAGAAGCAGCACCGTCTCTCGAGAACCAAGATTGTCCAGGAGTTAATTGGCCTACGCTAATATTTGACGGTTCCCCGGAAATAACATGCCAAACAGAAGCTTCAGAAGAAGGTCAGGGGGTGGAAAAGAAGCTTTTGATTTCTTCACTTCAAAGATGACACCGAAGGCGATGAATCCCTTTTAGCCTTCTATTTCTGTCGGTGCCCAAACCTTTCCCATTGGGAGGCAAACCACTCCCAGCATTTAGCACAAATATTATTGTTATTACACCCTTGATCTCTACAGACGGTACATAAGCAGTAAGGATCGGGGTCTACCAAGGGCATAAATATCCCGCAAGAGGGACCCACAGATCCTGGGCAGGTCTGCATAATGATGGCAGGAAGAAGCACACACACATTGCAAAGAAAAACCGAAAAAGATTAATAATGGCTCTCAAAATTTGGTAAGGGGAAGAGCGGTAACAGCCACTCTCCACCCGAGCCAAATGCAAAGTGAGTAGCAAACACAGATATGTAAGTGAGAGGGGTATCTACTACCCGGCCCTGCTAACTAGTAGGTGGGTGGTTAACCCTCGCTAAAAATCTAATGGCTTGTCTTTCAGCTTTGCCAAAAGAAATACCCCTATGAATAGCGTTGGTTTGTATTCTAATTACGGAATAAATAGAAATGTAGGTTATTATAGAGTAAGTGTGCATGTATATCCATGATGGCAAATTTTATACATATCCACTGAAGGCAGATACAATGCCTTGTGCTGAAGAGATTAAAAGACAAAAGATTTATACACACAGGAATAAACAATTTTAAAATGCTATTTGTATTTTTTCCTAGCTATACAAAACCCAACTTCACAATTTAACCACACCTCTCAGTCCTGAGCTGAAGGCGAAAAGTGAAGAGTCTGACCGGAGGTATTGGGGCTGCTCGCTTACACACACCATCTGTTGCTAACTATCTTATCAACACATTCAATGCTCATTCCAGATGCGCTAAAAAGATTTCCTATCTTATTTATTTAAAATGTTATAACACTGCCTTTAAAAAAAGTGGAAAATGGTGGTAGTAATTCAAAATTTGATTGGTAACTACTACCCATGTATTTATATCATCAGATTACTGTGTAAAATAGGCAAGCTGTGTCAACTACCATTCATACAAAATGAAATTAATGAAAGTAACTTTTCACTTTGCTGTTAAACAAATAACATCATTACGTTATTCATTATAGAAACCAAACTTATCCCTGAGTACTAACTACAGTTACAATACACTTGGTTTAATTCTAAGACAAATGCGATACGGCAAAACCTAAAAACGTCTAAATTTGAGTCTAAACCATTATTTGTCTTACAGAGGAAGATGCAGCCTCTTAGACAGCAGTGCAACAAAGGTTGGAGGAATCCTAAAAATTTGCTGAAAGTAATAACTTTTTTCTATTATCTGTAGTTTAGCTTTCCTATATTTTGTTTGGTTTCAGGTATATGCTGATAAGTATTTACACCTATTTTCTCTTACTTAAAGTTTACTATAGAGAGGTACTATATACAGTATACATACTGTATATAACATTGTAGAATAAAACAAATGATCTATCTCTAGACGTCTATTTAAATCTTGCATGATTCCATTGATTCTTTTTAAGAAAGAAAGAAAATTTCCTACTCTAAAATTGACTGCATCATTGGCTTGATCAGTAAACTCAGAAATTATTTAATACCTGGATCTAATTCCAAACGTGTAAATTCACCTGTACCACTGAATGATGGGGATACATCCACAAAATCTAATTCATAATTTTACAAAAGTCCTGAGGAAAATACCTGAACAGACTGTAAACCTGATCTATCAAGTTTCTCGCCAGCAAGAGTTGATTAAAATTTTTCTTATTTTGGAAATTTTTAGGAAAGGTGATAAGCCATGGGTAAAAATTAAATCCTCACATATGTACTATCCTATAAGGTGAAGCAATATTAACACAGGGCTATAGCATACACATTCATTATGCAGCCCGTTGACATAACCAATTCCAAAGAAAGAGATACACAGGGAGCTTTAAACATACAACTTTTACCTCAAATAAAATTAACACACTAATCCTTCCCTTGATGCACTTCCAACAACTTGCTTTTAGGGACTAATGTACTGTTACTAACCTTTATAAAGGTACTTTCTTATTACCCAAGAGCTTAACATCAGAAGAAAGTTGTTGTTGTACAGAATTTAGAGAAATAGTTTTGATAACTGATTCATCTCCTCTTCTAAAGTAATTTTGAATGATAAGTTCTGAATTCCTTCTTCAAAGAGGTATGAGAAAATTCCCTTCGTTTAAAAAGGTTAATATTAACCAAATTGTTGGAAACAGGTTCATACACAGAATAGCTACCTGGCAAAACCTCTCCCAAGCAAGAAAATTAGGATGAATATGTAAATACTCTGCACACGGGACTGACATAGCCTAATCCACTGAAAGAGGGATAAGTTCATGTAAAATATTTGAAGTTTCAACTTCATGTTTAGGCAGTAAAGAAAGTTTTGATATCAGAAATTGTTGGAAGATAAGTATCAACCTGAAAACCAATAAATATGGCCTGCCGAGCCTGTGACTGGAGAATGAAAGAGGGATGTTCTTTACACTACCACTCTACTTACCAGTCTCCATTTCCAGCTAGAACAATGGGTTTTACATTTGTCATGGGGAACATTCTTATCTACATCAATAAGTTTCTATAATATGCAAAGCTTTTCATCACTGAATGGATAACAAATAAATTACAGGAAGTTTCATCAAAACATGTTATTTTTATTAATAAAATAAATTTTTGAATATACTTACCCGGTGATCATATAAGCTGTCAGCTCTGCTGCCCGACAGAAAAACCTAAGGACAAAATACGCCAGCGATCGCTATACAGGTGGGGGTGTACATCAACAGCGCCATCTGTCGAGCAGGTACTCAAGTACTCCATGTAAACACAGAACCAATTTTCTCCTCGGTCCACTGGGTCTCTATTGGGGAGGAAGGGAGGGTCCTTTAATATATGATCATCGGGTAAGTATATTCAAAAATTTATTTTATTAATAAAAATAACATTTTTCAATATTAAACTTAGCCGGTGATCATATAAGCTGATTCACACCCAGGGGGGTGGGTAGAGACCAGCATTACATGTTTACATTATTAAGAGCTAAGTATTTTGTATTTCATTTTAGCAGTTATTCAAAATAACAAACATAAAATAAATAAGTACCTGGTAAGGAAGTCGACTTGAACAATTACTCTGCCTTTTTAAGTACGTCTTCCTTACTGAGCCTCGCGATCCTCATAGGATGCTGAGCGACTCCTAGGAGCTGAAGTATCAAGGGTTGCAACCCATACTAAAGGACCTCATCAAAACCTCTAATCTAGGCGCTTCTCAAGAAAAGAATTTGACCACCCGCCAAATCAACCAGGATGCGAAAGGCTTCTTAGCCTTCCGGACAACCCAAAAACAACAATAAAAAACATTTCAAGAGAAAGATTAAAAAAGGTTATGGAATTAGGGGAATGTAGTGGTTGAGCCCTCACCCACTACTGCACTCGCTGCTACGAATGGTCCCAGGGTGTAGCAGTTCTCGTAAAGAGACTGGACATCTTTAAGATAAAAAGACGCGAACACTGACTTGCTTCTCCAATAGGTTGCGTCCATTATACTCTGCAGAGATCTGTTTTGTTTGAAGGCCACTGAAGTTGCGACAGCTCTAACTTCATGTGTCCTTACCTTCAGCAAAGCATGGTCTTCCTCATTCAGATGGGAATGAGCTTCTCGTATCAACAGTCTGATATAATATGAAACTGCATTCTTCGACATAGGTAAAGAAGGTTTCTTAATAGCTCACCATAAAGCTTCTGACTGTCCTCGTAAAGGTTTAGTTCGTCTTAAATAGAACTTAAGAGCTCTAACAGGGCATAAGACTCTTTCTAGTTCATTTCCAACTAAATTAGAAAGGCTTGGAATATCGAACGATTTCGGCCAAGGACGAGAAGGTAGTTCGTTTTTGGCTAGAAAACCAAGCTGTAAAGAACATGTAGCCGTTTCAGATGAAAATCCGATGTTCCTGCTGAAGGCGTGTATCTCACTGACTCTTTTAGCTGTTGCTAAGCAGACGAGGAAAAGAATCTTTAAAGTGAGATCTTTAAAGGAGGCTGATTGTAGTGGCTCGAACCTTTCTGACATAAGGAATCTTAGTACCACGTCTAAATTCCAACCTGGTGTGGCCAAACAACGCTCCTTCGAGGTCTCAAAAGACTTAAGGAGGTCCTGTAGATCTTTGTTGTTGGAAAGATCTAAGCCTCTGTGACGGAAGACTGCTGCCAACATGCTTCTGTAACCCTTGATCGTGGGAGCTGAAAGAGATCTTTCCTTCCTCAGGTATAAAAGGAAGTCAGCTATTTGAGTTACAGAGGTACTGGTTGAGGATACTGATACCGACTTGCACCAGCTTCGGAAGACTTCCCACTTCGACTGGTAGACTCTAAGAGTGGATGTCCTCCTTGCTCTAGCAATCGCCCTGGCTGCCTCCTTCGAAAAGCCTCTAGCTCTCGAGAGTCTTTCGATAGTCTGAAGGCAGTCAGACGAAGAGCGTGGAGGCTTGGGTGTACCTTCTTTACGTGTGGCTGACGTAGAAGGTCCACTCTTAGAGGAAGAGATCTGGGAACGTCCACCAGCCATTGCAGTACCTCGGTGAACCATTCTCTCGCGGGTCAGAGGGGAGCAACCAACGTCAACCTTGTCCCTTCGTGAGAGGCGAACTTCTGCAGTACCTTGTTGACAATCTTGAACGGGGGGAATGCATAAAGGTCTAGATGGGACCAATCCAGTAGAAAAGCATCTATATGAACTGCTGCTGGGTCCGGGATTGGCGAGCAATAATTTGGGAGCCTCTTGGTCATCGAGGTTGCAAAGAGATCTATGGTAGGTTGGCCCCATGTGGCCCATAGTCTCTTGCATACATTCTTGTCAAGGGTCCATTCTGTTGGGATGATTTGACCCTTCCGACTGAGGCGGTCCGCCATGACATTCATGTTGCCTTGAATGAACCTCGTTACTAGAGATAGGTTTAGATCTCTTGACCAGGTGAGGAGGTCCCTTGCGATCTCGTACAACGTCATAGAATGGGTCCCTCCTTGCTTGGAGATGTACGCCAAGGCCGTGGTGTTGTCGGAGTTCACCTCCACCACCTTGCCTAGAAGGAGGAACTTGAAGCTTTTCAAGGCCAGATGAACTGCCAGTAGCTCCTTGCAGTTGATATGTAACGTTCTTTGCTCCGAGTTCCAAGTGCCCGAGCATTCCCGACCGTCTAATGTCGCACCCCAGCCCGTGTCCGATGCGTCCGAGAAGAGAACGTGGTTGGGGGTCTGAACAGTCAGGGGCAGACCCTCTCTGAGGTTGATGTTGTCCTTCCACCAAGTCAGTGATGACTTCATCTTCTCGGAAATAGGGATCGAGACCGCTTCTAGCGTCTTGTCCTTTCTCCAGTGAACAGCTAGGTGAAATTGAAGGGGACGGAGGTGCAGTCTCCCTAACGCAATGAACTGGTCCAGTGATGAAAGCGTCCCTATCAGACTCATCCACTGTCTGACTGAACATCGGTCCTTCTTTAGCATGTTCTGGATGCATTCTTGGGCTTGACTTATTCTGGGGGCCGACGGAAAAGCCCGAAAAGCTTGACTGTGAATCTCCATCCCTAGGTACACTATAGTTTGGGATGGGACCAGTTGGGACTTTTCCATATTGACCAGGAGACCCAATTCCTTGGTCAGATCTAGAGTCCACTTTAGATTCTCCAGACAGCGACGACTGGACGAAGCTCTTATAAGCCAGTCGTCCAAATAGAGGGAGGCTCTGATGTCTGCTAAATGCAGGAATTTGGCAATATTCCTCATCAGTTTCGTAAAGACAAGAGGCGCCGTGCTTAGGCCAAAGCACAGGGCTTGAAATTGGTAGACAACCTTCCCGTAAACAAACCTTAGAAAAGGTTGGGAATCTGGGTGGATGGGGACGTGAAAGTAAGCGTCCTTGAGGTCTAAAGAGACCATCCAGTCTTCCTTCCTAACCGCTGCTAGAACAGACTTTGTCGTCTCCATGGCGAACGTCTGCTTGGTGACAAAGACATTCAGAGCACTGACGTCTAGCACCGGTCTCCACCCTCCTGTCTTCTTTACCACTAAGAAGAGACGGTTGTAGAAGCCCGGGGATTGATGGTCCCGGACTTTGACTACCGCTCCCTTTTCTAGTAAGAGAGACACCTCTTGCTTCAAAGCTAGTCTCTTGTCCTCCTCTCTGTACCTGGGAGAGAGGTCGATGGGAGTCGTTGCTAGAGGGGGCTTGCGCAAGAATGGGATCTTGTACCCTTCTCTGAGCAACTTCACAGATTGAGCATCTGCGCCCCTGTTCTCCCAGGACTGCCAGTAGTTCTTGAGTCTGGCTCCCACTGCTGTCTGAAGAAGGTGGCAGTCAGACTCTGCCTCTAAAGGACTTGGTACCTTTCTTCTTGCTCCCACGTTTCCCTTCGGCACGAGCACCTCCTCTGCTGGAGGCTCTGCCACGAAAGGGCGGAATAAATCTTGACGCTGGAGTATCCATCCTGGGTCTAGACACGGAAGGCAAAGGGGTGGCTTTGCGTGCAGATGACGCAACTAGGTCATGCGTGTCTTTTTGAATCAAGGAGGCAGCAATCTCCTTGATCAACTCCTCTGGGAAAAGGCACTTTGAGAGAGGAGCAAACATAAGCTCCGACCTCTGACATTGTGTTACTCCAGCTGACAAGAAGGAGCAAAGGTTTTCTCGTTTCTTGAGGACCCCGGAAATGAACGAAGCCGCAAGCTCACTGGAACCGTCCCGTATGGCCTTGTCCATGCAGGACATAATGAGCATGGAAGTTTCCTTGTCAGAAGGGGAGGTCTTCCTGCTCAACGCTCCCAAACACCAATCCAAAAAGTTAAACACTTCGAACGCTCTGAACACTCCTTTCATCAGATGATCTAAATCTGAAGGAGTCCAACAATTCTTGGAGCGTCTCATGGCCAGCCTGCGGGGAGAGTCTACTAGACTTGAGAAGTCGCCCTGGGCAGAGGCACGAACTCCCAAGCCGAGAACTTCTCCCGTGGCATACCAGACGCTCGATCTGGAAACGAGTTTCGCAGGGGGAAACAAGAATGCTGTCTTCCCCAGGTGCTTTTTGGACTGCATCCAATCTCCCAACACCCTTAAAGCTCTCTTGGACGAGCGGGCGAGGACGAGCTTCGTAAAGGCAGGCGCGGATGACTGCGTGCCTAAAGCGAACTCAGATGGAGGTGAGCGTGGGGCCGCAGAATTAAACTGATCGGGATACATATCCTTGAACAGTGCAAGTACTTTCCTAAAGTCCAAGGAGGGAGGCGTGGTCTTGGGTTCGTCGATGTCCGTGTGCGGGTCGTCAAGGTGTGCAGCGTCGTCATCATCAGAGAGTCCATCGTCTGAATGCTGAGAAGGAAGCGGCAAAGGAGTAGGCATTGGCTGGTCAGCTGAGTCCGGCAGCACGGGTGCATGCGTGACTGCACTGGACGCAACGTCATGGAACTGTTGGTCAGTCTGCGAGCTGGCAACAACCATAGCTGCGCGGGGGCGCAAAGCGTCTACTCCCGACTGTCTAGTCTGCTGTGGGCGAGTAGGGGTAACCACAGTGGGTTGCGGAGGTTGACGCACCGCGTCAAAACAAAACAACTTAGGTTGTTGTTGTTGTAACTCGCGAACGTCAACGGAGGGTTCCGTGCGTCTGCGAACGTCAACATGCGGCTGGCAGGGTACAGTGCGCATGGGTGGCGGGACTCTCACAGCTGGAGTGCGGGAGAAGGTAGCCTCAGCGTCAACTGGACGCACAACCGTGGTTGGGTGTAGGCTAACGGGTGCAGCGTCAACCTTCTCCGCACGAAAGTCCTGCATTAAAGATGACAACTGTGTCTGCATGGTCTGCAGCAAAGCCCACTTAGGTTCTACAGTAGCAGGTGCGGCAATAGACGGTGTTACTGCCTGTTGCGGTACCGCTTTGCCTCTCTTAGGAGGTGTGCAGTCATCGGAAGACTGCAGCGAGTCCGAACTGACCCAGTGGCTACAACTGGGCCGTTGGACTTGCGTGGAAGGGACCTTGCGTTTGAGAGGTCGTGAGACCTTGGTCCATTGTTTCTTCCGAGAAACATCTTCCGCAGACGAGGAATAAATGGGCTCTCTCGTCTTCTTGTGGGTGGGGCGATCTTGGCAAGATACGTCCGAAACCACGGAGGGAACGTCTGTCCGCTGATTAAAGCCTGTCGAACCCTTTGGTCGTACGACATTGCTTCTCCCCTGGGCTTGGGAGCTTGCAAGAGGTCCCGGACTGGGAGGACGACAGGCACGAACAGACGCACCCTCAAGCGCAACACTAACACTTTCCACAACACTTCCACTCACTTTGTCACTACCCACTGCACTCTTACCCTTCAACTCCTTGACGTCTGCTATGAGTTGATTACGGTCACTCGCCAATGACTCGACTCTCTCACCCAGAGCCTGGATGGCACGCATCATATCCGCCATCGAAGGTTGTTGAGTGCTAGAAGGGGGATCAGGAGCAACCACTACAGGGGAAGGAATAGGTTGTGGGGCATGGGGAGAGGAAAAATCAACGGAGCGAGATGAACTTCTCCTGACTCTATCTCTCTCTAGCCTACGTGAATATTTCTGGAATTCGAGAAAATCGAATTCCGAAAGCCCAACGCATTCCTCACATCGATCTTCCAATTGACAGGTTTTACCCCGACAATTGGAACAAATGGTGTGCGGATCGATAGAGGCCTTCGGAAGACGCCTTGAACAGTCCCTAGCACTACACTTTCTGTATTTAGGGACTTGAGAAGGGTCAGCCATCTTGAATTAGTCAAAGGGGAATTCAAAATCTATCCAAGTCGTCAACAAATAATCCAAAATTCAATCAAAGAATGCAAGGAAGTATTGAAGATAACCTCTGCAAAGCGAAAGCTAATAACTAGAAATGTGTACTTCACCAAAATCCGTGAAAACCAATCCAGTAAGCAACAGCGTATTTAGTAGGTCTTGCCGGTGGCATGACAGAGAGAAAATTGGTTCTGTGTTTACATGGAGTACTTGAGTACCTGCTCGACAGATGGCGCTGTTGATGTACACCCCCACCTGTATAGCGATCGCTGGCGTATTTTGTCCTTAGGTTTTTCTGTCGGGCAGCAGAGCTGACAGCTTATATGATCACCGGTTAAGTTTAATATTGAAAAAAAAGGAATACTACGATGTTCATCTTGGTAGAGTTTACAGGATATCAAAGTTTTAACAGAGTGCTCAAAGTTAAGGAAGATAGTTGAAAGGCCTAAAAAAAAAGCATTTGAACAGTTTGTTTACCCACAAGAGCATTGGATCATACTATTGTAGTGTGGGATGGATGAGTGTAGATATCTAAAATAATCACAATTTATAATTAATGAATAGCTATTAATAGGGTAATTTGCAAATCCAGACTAAGACTGAACCACTACGATTACAGAAGGCCCTCATTTTAATTTCATAAGAGCAAATATGGCCAGCAGCTAAATAAAATAAATTTAAAAAGAAATAAAAATTTTGAGGTACTGTACATAAAAATGTTTTGATAATAAAATAGCAATAAAATAATGTACTAAATTATATGCTATACCTACATCCTTTCAAACTACAAATGTTATGATTGCAGCCCATCAGTTTTACCAAAGAAACATTTAAAAAACTTACAAAAATGATAATGAAACTTAAAAATTTGCAGGAAGACATGATCAATACTCTGTACAAGTAGAAACATATTTAAGATACACTCCAGTATAGATATTCCAAAAATCTCCAAATATATACAAAATACTTACTTCAATAAAAGGATTAGTAGTTGATGTTGAGTTTCTTGGGGTGCGATCATAAGGTTGAAATCCGGCATATTTTCTGACAAGCAAACTTTCTAACTCGGACATAACCTACGGATCAGAACAATAATGAAAAAGTAATAACATAATAAATTCATGGCAAATAATAGTGAAAGGTCTATCTATCTACCATGGCCTTTCCTCTAATTTTAGGGGGTAGCCGACATAAAAAAAGAACACATGGGAATTTTTCTTCTCTTTGTTCCTCCCGGGCTGACAACAAAAAGAACTAATTACAGTATTCTATTATAGTAATTACAAATAGAAATAAAGTAGAATGAGCAATGGTCAATCAATAGTGAAAGGTAGACCATATAAACAAAAGTTTCTTCCATTAATTAACAAATTAAGATACAATAGAATGAGCAGCAGATCATCTATTTTAAACAGATCTCTAATGTGAAAAGGCAAAAACAATTAAAACCTGGCTTTGGATCTTGCCAGTGTACAACCTGCTTACTATTAAAAGTTGGTTATTCCAGAGGCTTAAATTCTTTTGACTTCTGGACAAAAGAAGTTATTATTCTTATATTTTCTGTATGCACCATCACAGTTTTGGAAAAGGGATATCAATAAATGATTAATAAGGGATTTTGACGTAGGAAAAATCTATTTCTGGGCGAGGGACCTGTGCCGCCCAGTGAATAAGCTCCATTTAGCACTTATTCTTAGGTAATTTACTGCTAAATATACCAGAGAAAAAATGTAAAGGAGTGCTAGGTTAACTAGCTCGCTCACCTATTGGTGTCGGTATAAAATTGGGCGTATAATCCAGAGGTCCCGCACTATTTAGATTCATCCACGACAGAAACCCCAATAGAGGAGAGCCGTTCAACCTCACTCGGTACTACTAACACTGCATCCGCTCAGAACCCAACTCCTTAGCACCGAAAGTTTGGGGACTCCAAGGAAGAGGAGCTGGGAGGGTTCACTGGGCGGCACAGGTCCCTCACCCAGAAATAGATTTTTCCTACGTCAAAATCCCTTTTCTGGGCTCGAACCTGTGCCGCCCAGTGAATCTATACAAGAGAATATGTCACCAAACTTGCAAAATAAAGGAAAAAACATAAGCGTAAGGGAAATACAGGATGCTTTAATCAGAGATGAGTACCAAAAAACAATTATAAGGGTATCTTAAATATGAACATAAATCCACTTGGTGGACAATTGACAAATAAGGTAGGTATAATAATGCCGTGAGTGATAATATATACAGATACTCAGGAGTTTTAAAAATTTACAAATATAATAACAGTATTCAGGTGCGAGACCAACGAATACAATAGGGTATAAATGAGGCAGGTAAGAGGGAGAGATAAAGAGACAAGGCATTAACCTGTGAGTTACCTGGGAGTAACTACGCTCCCTGCAGCTACTGTAGAAAATTTTAGGGCTTCCAAATGTTTAAGGTAGTGTTTCTTGAACACTGACGGTGATTTCCACCCTGTATACCTGGAAAGGTCCGTAAAATTCATGTGGTGAAAAAAGTTCACCGAAGTAGCAACTGCTCTGATATCATGTGCAAGAGGAAAAGAGTCAGGGCTAGCTTGTTTAATAAAATACAAAATTTGTTGCCTGATCCCTTTAATAGTAATGGTACCGCCTTGTTCTCTAACGAATAGAGGCCCCGAGGAGTTAGAGGAGGTCCGTGATAAATAAGACCTAAGAGTAGTAACAGGGCACAGAGACGGGTCTTGCGTGAGGGGAACAATTTTCCAGGAGGACCATCTGTTCTGAGGGTCTTCGTTCTTAGCCAAAAAGAATTTGTTAGGTGAAAGAAGGACCTCTCCCGAAGGCAGGAACTCAATATGACCCGGGTCTCTCGACAAAGCTGCCAGTTCAGAAAGTCTTGCCCCGGAAGCCAAGCTCACCAGGAAAAGTGTTTTCCTGAGAAGGGGAATGTAATCACAAGAACTGTTAAGGGTATCAGAAGCCAATTTGAGTACATCATTAAGGAACCAGGTCACCGGGGTAGGACGAGTAACCGGTTTCAGTCTGGCACAGGCTTTCGGAATTGAGGCTAACAAAGAGTCGGTTAAGTCTATGTTAAAACCCACTAGGAAGATCTTTTTCAAAGCAGATTTAATAGTGGTGATAGTATTGGCTGCCAGACCTGATTCTAATAAAGATCTAAAGAAAGTGACTGTAAGGTTCAAGTTCATACAGTTCACGTCTGAGTCTATCAAAAATTTTGCCAACTTTTTAACTGCAGAGTCATACTGGCGGATGGTGGAATCCCGTTTATCCGATTCTAGGAACAGGGTGTTTTGAGGATCAATATTGGCACCATGCATGGCCGCAAACTTCATAAAGTCCATAAAGTTAGGGCGCTCTGAATGTTTGAGAAAGCGTACACAACGCGTGTTTGTACTATCTGAGACAGAACCGGATTGGGTATCGGGTGAGGGTATAGTCTCAACTCTAGCAGGAGAGGATACCAGTTGCTCTTGGGCCAGTTGGGTGCGACCAAGGCTACTTTTCCCTTGAAGGATCTCAGCTTGTCTAGAACTTTCAGCAAAAGATTCACCGGGGGAAAGAGATAAATCTTTTCCCAGATGTCCCAATTCTGAGACATGGCGTCTGTGGCGTAAGCCTGAGGGTCTAGATTGGGAGCCACATATACTCTCAATTTGTGGTTGGACTCCGTGGCGAAGAGGTCCACTTGGAGACCGGGAACCTGAGAGAGAATCCACCGAAATGACTCTAGATCGAGTGACCATTCCGATTCTAGAGGGGAGGTCCGGGACAGGGCGTCTGCCACTACATTTCGGACTCCCGCCAGGTGGACAGCTGAAAGATGCCAACGGTTCAAGGCTGCTAGGGAGAATATGGCTACTAGAACATGGTTCAGAGGCCCTGACTTTGACCCGCCTCTGTTGAGGCAGCGGACCACCACTTCGCTGTCGAGGACCAGACGAAGGTGTTGTCTCTTGGGAAGAGCGAGACGTTTCAGGGTTAGAAGAACTGCCATGGCCTCCAGCACATTGATGTGAAATTGGCGGAACAAGGGGGACCAAAGACCTTGAACTTTCCTGAGCTGAGAATAGCCGCCCCAACCTGATAAGGATGCGTCCGTGTGAATGATTAACTTCGGAGGCGGAAATCGAAGGGGAACTGACTTTGACAGACTGTTTGCTCTTGTCCAAGGAAGAAGTCTTTCCCGTAGAATGGGAGGAAGGCGGACTTTCCTGTCCCGGAGCTTCCGGTTCGCCCTCGAACGCCAGACACGATTGATATCTTTCAATTTTGCCTTCAGAAGAAGATCCGTCACTGAGGCAAACTGAAGGGACCCCAGAATCCTCTCTTGGAGTCGTCTGGAACTTACTTTGTCTTTGAGAAAGCGTTTGGTGTTCCTTGCAATCTCTAACCTCTTGGGTTTGGGAAGACACAGAGTATGAGATATAAGATCCCATTGCAGGCCGAGCCATTGGAACTTCGATTTTGGAAGAAGACGGGACTTCTTGAAGTTGATCTGGAAGCCTAGAGATTGAAGATAATGGATGACTTTGTGAGTGGCTTTTAGGCAATTTTGGGAGGTGTCTGACCAAATGAGCCAGTCGTCCAGATAGGCTACTACTTGAATCCCTTGATTTCTGAGTTCCTGAACAGCGACTTCTGCTAACTTTGTGAAGATCCTTGGGGCGATGTTGAGCCCGAAAGGCATCACCTTGAAGGAGTAACTTTTGTCCCCTAAGCGAAAGCCTAGATACGGACGGAAGTGTCTCGCTATCGGGACGTGATAATAGAGGTGGTGACGGCCCCACGGGGAAGTAAGGTCCGCACCTGCGAGACGGTAAGCATTCGAAACTTGTCGCATTAAATGGACAAGTTGAGAAGGGATAGGTCTAGAATCACTCTTCTCTTGTCTGAATCCTTCTTCGGGACACTGAACAGCCGACCTTGAAACTTCAGGTGTTTCGTTTCTTGTATGGCGTTCTTTTGCAAAAGATCCTGGACAAATTCGACCAGGTCCGGAGTGGAATGTTGATGAAATTTGTTCGGAGGAGGAGGTCCTTGAATCCAACTCCACCCCAGTCCCTTGGAGATGATACTGAAAGCCCAGGGACTGAACCTCCATTTGTTGCGGAAGGCATAGAGCCTCCCCCCTACCTGCTGCACCTCAGTATTGGTTTGAGGAGTTGCCTCCACGTCCGCCTCGGAAGTTCTTTCCCCTGCGAAAGGCTCTTCCCCTGCCTTTGTTCTGGTTAGAACCACGGTGGTAGCCTCTACCTCTACCATAACTCTGGGAAGAGCTATGAGCCTCATAAGACTGGTTAAAGGCAGGAGAAGTGGCGGAGGCACCGGAAAGCTGGCTCTTAGGGAGCAGAACGGTGACATAGTCGTCCGAAGGAGCCTGAGAGGTGGAAGGCTGTGCAGGGGCAACAGGAGATGGGGGAAGAGGCAGCTGGAAGTTGGACGAACCACTCTGCTGTTGCCTGAACTGGGTGGAGGTATATGGACGGAGCTTCTTCCTACCCCGGGCTTGGTAATTTGCAGGGTCATATTTACGTTTAGGAGTCAAACCCCAACGGGCTTTAAGGCTCTGGTTGACTCTAGTGGCCTCCGCCAAGACTTCCTCTACAAGAACCTCAGGGAAGAGATTTGGACCCCAACAGGAGGACCGGATAAGCTTATTAGGTTCATGCCTAATAGTCGCCTCTGCCAGGACATGTTTGCGACACCTGCGTTTAGCAGTAGCGAAGTCATACAGGTCATAGTATAATGACTGCAACGTAGCCTTGTTGAGAGACTTAAAAATACTCTCAGTATCGTAAGTCAAGGCTATCGACTCCGTGGAAGTGGCCAAGTTCAGAGTACGGCCAACGCGTAGGCGGGAATCATACTCCTGTTTAATGAGGGATTCCGGGAGACGGGGAAGCCGCTCACTAAACATTACTGAAGCACAGTCTGCTGCTAGCTTGCCAGAGGTAAAAGTGGTATGGACGTTGTCCCAACACTCAATGCCTGAAGGAAGAAGGAGGGAGATTGGATCCACCTCTCGGATGGGAGGCAAGGGCTTCTCCTCCAGAGCATATTGGAAGGCAAGCTCTGCTACCTTATTGACACATGGAGTCACGGTGTTTTTGTCCATTAAGAACATTGTGAAGGAGCTCTTATAAGGCGTCAACATGGTGTTGGTGCAGCCGATGTCATTCAGGAATCTGGCCCACACAGATTGGGCTTGCTCTTTAGGGAAGATGACTGTCTCTTTGGGGACCTTGTCTAATCGAACCAAAGCTTCCTCGGTAAGCCTGGCATAACCATGAAATGGAAATACCAGACCAGGAGGAAAGAATTCAAAGTCCTCTAGGGGACGAGTGCCAAGACCCTCCAAAGTTAACATTCCGTCTGAGAACGGGGAATGTAGAGCCATACGCCAAGGGTTATTCTTGGCAAACGGCGGGAGCTTAGAGGCATCCGGGATGAGAGAGCTTTGGACTCGCTCCGGAGCACCTTGCTCTAATGCCCCAAGTCTCTGACCGATGTTAGAGAACATCGTGTCCATCTTAGACTGCATCTCTGATACCAACTTAGCCTGCATCTCAGACACGATGCGAAGCATGGCTGATTCGGAAAGGCCCGGGCTAGCAGCAGGAGTGGCGGAATGAACTCCCGGGTCGCGAGACTTAGAGGAGGAGCCAGAAGCCTTGGATGACAGGTTTGTATTCTGCTTAGAACCATGAGAAGCCTTATGAGGCTTATGAGCTTTAGGTAAGGTTCTAGACTTATTCTTGGGGGAACCGAGTGTGATCGTTGGGACGAATCACGGTCCCCAGAAAAACCATGAAAGGAAGAGCGATCAGATGAAGAAGAAAGAGAGGGGCTGAGGATAGGAATCTCAGCGCCGGAAACACCTGCCTCACTTACCACCCTACCTGTATCTGGATCATCCAATAACATGGGTTCCACGTCAAGGTTCATGGAGGCAACATTGTCTTCTAGATCTCCGGGGGCGTCCGACGGATCCTGCTCTGGATCAATGAACCCCGCTATGGTGGCATCAATGTGGGCAATGATGGGAGCTGCAACATGCCTAGCCACAGCAGCTGAAGACTTGGCGTTGGGGTAAATCAAGGAACAGTAGTCCTCGGAGAGGACGTACGGCCGCTTGGACTTCACGTTCCGGGCAAAACCACCCACCCACACTTTCAGTGTGGCCCGAGCCGCAGACTTTTGCTCCGGGGATGCCTGAAATAATAGTGGGAATTAAAAAGGGAAGACTCCCAGTGGTCCTTTAAGACCATAGATATCTTACTAAATAGTGTATGTATGCCAAAAAAGGTAAGATAAATAAGAAGGCAACATAGCCAACGGGACTCACCGAGTCAGATCCAAGGGTGGTAACGAGGTCAAAACAGACCACACAGTTATCCGGGTGCCATACCACGACATCCTCCAGCTGCACTCCGCAGAGGGCGTGAGACCGACAGACGGTATGGCCACAGGGCTGATGTAGAACAGTGCACCATCTATAAAAAGAATAGTATATGAGAAACTGTAATTCTCTTAAGTAGGGGTGGGTCCGGAGGACCCGGGCCTAACATAAGCCTAACACAAGATTAGGGCTTAACTGTAATATTCTTAAGTAGGGGCGGGTCCGGAGGACCCGGGCCTAAACATAAGTCTAGCTTAAGACTAAAGTATAGCCATCCATTCTGGTCGAGCCGGGAGCATAAAAAAGGATGCAACAACAAGAAATTAAGACACATGGTGTCTGATTTCCCGGGGCGAGGCTAAGCCCCGGGCCGGGAAATAAAAGTATCCAAAACCAATTCGTATAGGAACTCCGAGATAGTGATCTGTCATGTAATCATTATATATAATCATAGGAACTGTTATAAATTAATAGGGGGACGGAACTGTAGATAAGAACCGCCAACCGAACCCAGAGGGTTTCATATAACATAAACCAGTGTGATAAGTGAATATAAAATAGGGTGCACCGGGATCCAACTCTGTTGACCGGTGGCCAACCAGACTAGAAAGAGACGAACCCGCCGGGACACCCGGAGGACAAAATCCATAAACACTGAACTACCCCCTCTAAAAGGAGGGAAGGCAACGGTCCCCTAGGGGAGGGGGGGAGAGAAGCCTAGCCGCCCACCTAGCGAGAGGGGGAGCATGGGGGAGGATCACGTGATACGGAGCAGCAGGGCTACCAACTGACGATCCCCAACCAGACAGATCAAACGGAGTAATAGCACAATATTCATTATAATAGTGATAGCGTTGATAATATAAAATAAACACATAAAAATATTTTGGGCAAGGCATGCAACATAATAATTAAATCACAAAAGACACACCTGATGGCTTAAAAAATAACATTGCCGCCTAGCAACGAAGGTCGGCAGCCATAACGATACGTAAATGATATCGGCCCAAAAAGTGAACCACGAGGGTTCTAAATGCTAAATAATGAATATCCACAATAACAAATAAAATTCAATAATAAAAATAATAAAAATAATACATATAGTAACACCGCGAGTGAAACTAAAAGCTCTCAAAACAGGAGTACCAACTGTAAGTGGGATCAAGCAAGATCGATATGAACGAAGAGAATAAACTCCTATAATTCAAATATTAAACGATCTAGGTTGCTCAAAACACAGCAAAACCAAGCTTGGTACTTAACTTAGACGGTGTCTCCTGGGAAACCGACGAAGAAGCCATAATCCAATGAAAATAAGTGGAAAAACGAGAGCACAACAAAAAAGCGGGTTACAACACAAGACGTGCTAAAAGGAGTTGAGTTCTGAGCGGATGCAGTGTTAGTAGTACCGAGTGAGGTTGAACGGCTCTCCTCTATTGGGGTTTCTGTCGTGGATGAATCTAAATAGTGCGGAACCTCTGGATTATACGCCCAATTTTATACCGACACCAATAGGTGAGCGAGCTAGTTAACCTAGCACTCCTTTACATTTTTTCTCTGGTATATTTAGCAGTAAATTACCTAAGAATAAGTGCTAAATGGAGCTTATTCACTGGGCGGCACAGGTTCGAGCCCAGAAAGGTTTATATGAAAAAGTTTCATATCTTAGAAGAAACAAAATTTTCTTTATAAAACACCTCCCTTAATCATACTATGTCCAAACTGCAATTTACATGATGAACTTTAAAATGAGAGGTATAAAATTCAAGAAGAGAAAGAGGATATCTAGAATTAATGTTTGGGACCGTAAAATGAAAAAAGGGTGAAAAATCTATGAGGATTGTAAAAGAGACAAATAGAAAAGTTGAACTTAGAGATTGGACAGGGTAACAAAGTGGAAAATATCTGGGCGGATGTGAAAGAAATATGTGTAGGGGAAACAGAGGTAAAAGTGGGAAGAACCAGCGAATATCTTATGTTGAAAGGAGAAAAGTGGTGATGGAAAAAAGAGAGGTGCACAGAAATTCAAAAGCATTCAAGGACCTAAAAGTAAGGGATGCACAGGGTGTAGAGGAATGGTACAGAGAGGAGGAAAAAGGTTTAAGGAGGAATGTAGGTATAACTAACGGAAAAGCAGTAGAGTAACTGAATGAAAGGAGAAAAGGATACAGTATCTATAAGATTTCACATTAGGGGAAAAACCAAAGACAGGATTTGGGGAAAAGATGACATTAAGAAGAGATGACAAAATTACTTTGGGCAAGTATTGAGTACTGAAAATGGGAGAGAGGAGCTAGAAGCACAAAAGGTGGAGGGGCCCATGATGAAGATACAGAATTGAGAAGTGAAGTGGATATCGAGTAAATTATAAAATGGTGAAGTGCCAGCGCCAGGTCCATCAGAGTTTCAAACTTAAATGGTCCAGATACTAGGTTCAGAGAGGAAGGATTGGATGCTGGATTCATTAAAAGTGATATGGGAAAAGGAAATAATGCCTACAGACTGGGAGCTAATGGTAGCTATATTTAACAGAAAGGTGATGTCATGGACTGTAGTAACTACAGGGGAATTAGACTAACAGAACATGGTTTGAAAGAATTTGAGAGGGTACTAAATGAGAGATTGAGAGAAATTGCAAAGATTGGAAAACTGCAGTATGGATTTATGAGGGGGAGAGGAACTATGGATGCCATCTTTATAGTAAGGCAACTACAGGAAAAGAGGCTAGAAAGAAACCAGAAGCTCTTATGTGCTTTTGTAGCTCTAGAGAAGGCTTATGATAGAATATCAAGTGGACTTATGTTTTGGTGTTTGAGGAAGAGCAAAGCTCAGAGAAGTTTGTTAGAATGGTTGAGCTGATGAACAAAGACGAAAGTGATAATAGCAGTTGGGGAGACAGAAACCTTTGCAGTTAGTGTTGGATTACACCAGGGGTCAGCATCAAGCCCATTTTTATTTTTGCGGGTCATGGATGTGATCAGAAATGAATTGTTGTGGGAGTTGCTAAAAGTAGATGATTAGGTGATTACTGCTGAAACTGTAGAAGACTTACAGAGAAGAGTTGTAGAGTGGCAGGAGACTTTGGAAAGAGGTGGTTTGAGTGTAAAAGGCGATAAGGCCGAGGTTATGGTAAGCAGTAAGGAAGGTATGGACAAGATAGCTACACAAGAAAGTAGAGGCTTGGTTATAAAATCGGTGGAACAATTTAGCACTTAGGATCTACTTTAAGTCAGAAGGGAGGATGTAAGGATGAAGTTGAGAATAAGATAAAAGCAGCCTGGGGAAAGTGGAGGGAGATAGTAAGAGTGATATGTGATAACAAAATGCCAATCAGGTTAAAAGTTAAGAGTTATAGCACAGTAATAAGGCTATTGTTAATATATGGATCGGAAACATTGACTCTTAACCCTGGATAGGTACGATGGGTCGTTTGCGACCCCGAGCGTCAAAAAAAAACAGGTTTTTCTCACGTGACTCACCCCCGTGACTGAATTTGTGGGTGATCGACCTGCAGGAGGTGTCTCCCCTACACGCTCTAGTAGTGTCCAGATGTGCATTGCTGTAGCTGTACTCCTTCCTCGATTTCTGAGACGCGTCGGGGTCGAGCGCGACCGAGTTTACCCTTCTAAGGTAGTTTGCATAATTATCAAAGTTATTACGTATTATGAAATTGTCGTAGAATGGTGCAACTTGTATAGGTTATCAGTTGTGGAAAGTCTTGGTGGATTGTTTGGCTACCATGTGCATGATTTTTTTTTAGTTAAAATGTCGTTCATCACCACGAGGACCATTTTACCGCGAGTGCCCCTTTTTCATTTTTTTTCATTTTTTTGCCAAGTCATTTTTCCGTAAGATATTGCCAAATAGGGTCGTAAAACTTTTGCTTGTTTAGTGTTGGAAAGTGTGTCTAGATGATCTGGCTACCCATGCATGACTTTGTTTTTGTCAGATACGACGTAGTTATTGGTATATTGGGTATTTAACTGCGGTTACCAATTTCTGTTTTTTTTCAATATTTGTAAAAATTACTACGTAGTAAGGAATTGCCGTATATTATTCATTTTTTTTTCCATGTTTATGTGTTAGAAAGTGTGCCTTGATGGTTGGGCTAACACGTGCATGTCTTTTTTTTTATCTGAGATGCCGTATATTAGAATGTCGGGCATTTTACCGCGAGTGTCCCTTTTTAATTTTTTTTCATTTTTTTGCCAAGTCATTTTTCCGTAAGATATTGCGAAATAGTGTCGTAAAACTTTTGCTTTTTTAGTGTTGGAAAGTGTGTCTAGATGATCTGGCTACCCATGCGTGATTTTGTTTTTGTCAGATACGACGTAGTTATTGGTATATTGGGTATTTAACTGCGGTTGCCAATTTGTTTTTTTTTCAATATTTGTAAAAATTTACTACGTACAGTAGTAAGGAATTGCCGTATATTATTGATTTTTTTTCATGTTTATGAGTTAGAAAGTGTGCCTTGATGGTTGGGCTAACACGTGCATGTCTTTTTTTTTTATCTGAGATGCCGTATATTAGAATGTTGGGCATTTTTCCGCGAGTGCCCCTTTTTATTTGTTTTGCATTTTTTTGCTTAGTCATGTTACCGTAAGGAATTGGCAAGTAGTGTCGCAAAACTTATATTTTTATAGTGTTGGAAAGTGTTTCTAGATGATCTGGCTACCCATGCCTATTTTTCTTTTTAGCCAGATATGGCGTATATATAAGTATGTGTTCGATTTTCCTGTGATTGCCATTTTTTCGTTTTTTCCCATTTCTTTCAAAATAACTACGTACTAAGGAACTATCACAGGGTAATATTTCATTTATATGTTTATTTGTCGGAAAATGTGCCTTGATGGTTTGCCTAGCACGTGGCTGAAAATTTTTTTTTCTGAAATGCCGTATATTAGAATGGCCATTTTTCCACGAGTGCCCCTTTTTATTTGTTTTGCATTTTTTTGCTTAGTCATGTTACCGTAAGGAATTGGCAAGTAGTGTCGCAAAACTTATAATTTTATAGTGTTGGAAAGTGTTTCTAGATGATCTGGCTACCCATGCCTATCTTCTTTTTTTAGCCAGATATGGCGTATATATAGGTATGTGTTCGATTTTCCTGTGATTGCCATTTTTTCGTTTTTTCCCATTTCTTTCAAAATTACTACGTACTAAGGAACTATCACAGAGTAATTATTCATTTAGATGTTTATTTGTCGGAAAATGTGCCTTGATGGTTTGCCTAGCACGTGACTGAATTTTTTTTTTCCGAAATGCCGTATATTAGAATGTTGGCCATTTTTCCGCGAGTGCCCCTTTTTATTTGTTTTGCATTTTTTTGCTTAGTCATGTTACCGTAAGGAATTGGCAAGTAGTGTCGCAAAACTTATATTTTTATAGTGTTGGAAAGTGTTTCTAGATGATCTGGCTACCCATGCCTATCTTTTTTTTAGCCAGATATGGCGTATATATAGGTATGTGTTCGATTTTCCGGTGATTGCCATTTTTTCGTTTTTTCCCAATTCTTTCAAAATTACTACGTACTAAGGAACTATCACAGAGTAATGATTCCTCTAGATGTTTATTTGTCGGAAAATTTTGTTTACTTTTTTTTTTGATTGAATATCATCAAATTTTTTTAGCTAAAATATTATATTGTTTTACATTTTTTTTTTTTCGATTTTATTTCCCTTCAAAAAAAATTTTTTGGGTCAGAATTTTAATTTTATAGTCGTAAAATAATCGACAATTATCCAGCAACCCACCATACAATTTTTATGCATATCCAATAATAATTAGATTAGTAAATAACACCTTGAAATTGACATACCTTTCCTACATTTCAAGTGGCAGATTAGGGAGTCTGAGTCAGTGTGGTTGGCGGCCATTTTGTGGACATATCCGAAGCGTAAGCTGCCCTATCTATATATATTCTTGTTCCCTATAGAATTTGTGATATTTTGACCTGCATAAATATCATATTATATATTAAATATATGTATTTTTTTACGAAATTTCTAAGTACTCAAAAAATTACCTTTAGATATGGCCCCTGATATAAATGTAATTTACAAAATAATGAAGATTTTTTTACATATTTCTATTTTAGGATAACATATGTTTGTTCCCTAAAAAAATTAGCCACTTCCTGTTTCATTTGGGTACCCAAAAAAATTCATGAAATTTGGACAAATTTTTTTGGCCAAAAAAGTTACCCTTTTTTTCTCATTTCAGATCTTCACCTCCATGGGTCTGACTTCATCCAAAATACATCAAGATGTGTCCTAAACATTCAAGAATCAATTCCTAAAAGGATTTGTGTATATATGTATAAACTTTTTTTTATGAATTTTTATGTCATGTCTTTTTTTTTTTCAACTTAATTTTTTAAAATATTTATAATAAATAGTTTTTCTGCAGATGAGTAGTATTTATCTTTACAGTTGTTTTAAGCATTCATTGAAGTTTTTTTTGGCAAAAGAAAAAAGGAGGTTACTGCAAAAACTGATTTTTCAAGAATTCTTTTTGGCGTCGGGGTCGTTCGCGTCCGAGTATACCCTTAAAGGGGTGTCCGAGGAGCGTACCTATCCAGGGTTAAGATGTAAAGAGGAATCAAAGCTTGAGAGAACAGAGAGAGCATGTTGAGGTGGATTATGGAAATATCACTGCTTGAAAGATTGGAAAATGATGAAATAAAAGGAATGACAGGAGTAGTAAAGATTACTGAGTTAGAGGCAATGAGTTGCATGACTGAGATTGTGTGGGTACTTGTGAAGGATGTATGGTGGGGAGGGAGTGAAGAGGGCTTGGGAGGAACCTGTTTGGGGGGGAGATTGAGAGGGAGGCAGATAATTAGATGGTGAGATAAGGTGTAGGATGATATGGAGAGAAGAGGTTAGGTAAAAGAGGATGCCTTTGATAGAAGGAACTGGAGAGGGCTCATGAGGTAACTGATCCCTTAATGTAGGGATAACAATGGGAAATAAGGAAGAACATCAATAAGTTGCGTGGCCCATGACAGGATACTGAAATGTTTTGACATATCCAAGTAGATGCATTGGTAGTGGGTTACTTCAAGTCGTAGGAACTCCAAAGAGCAAGAATCAAATAACCATAACACATGAAATATAGATAGATGCACAACCTCAGAAGACTAAATCACATTTCTTAAAAATGTATGAGGGATGAATGAAAGACAAATCCTGTAGCAGAAAATTTGGCTCGCCAGGACTAGTGGCCTAAACATTTATAGCATAACAGCACATTCATAAATTTTGAATAAAAATGTGAAAATAGAGATTGATAATTCCATGTGCAAATATATAAAATGGCTAAATTCTCACATTATTTTTAAAAACAAACAAAGCTGGGAAGACTCTAAACCTTGTGAATTCTCACTCTTTCCAGTTTTACTTTGTCTTCAAACACATTTCTGTAAATTTAGTTGTTCACTGCCTCAACCAAAGGGCAATTGCATTCCTGGAGACCTTTTCTGCTAACCAGTAGACAAGAACAGACTGGGGTTGTATCTCTTACCGTAAGTCTCCCTAAAGTAAATATGAATAACTATCACAGAACAAAGCAGAAGAAGGCAATCCTTGCTGCTAGTTACTGATGTACTGATATGGATTTGACAGATGGCCATCTGGTTATTTATCTTTCGGTCTGGAGAAAATAACAGACATAAAGATAACGAGCTTGTAGCCAGGGTAACTCTATATGATAGAGTATTCAGCTCACTATATCAAGATCATACTTTTGATGGTGGGTTTATGGAAAAAATATTGCTGAGATTCACACAGTACATTGGGAGAATTTGCTAGAACCAAAGATAAAGTAGGTTTCATTCAACAGGTTGAATTGTCTTTTCTTAAACTAATCCATTTCTTGAAGTACTGTATTTGTCTCTTCACGTTCCCAGGGGCAATTAATGTCTATTATCTGAAGTACCTTTACTAGTGAGAAAGAAACACTGTATCCTTTAACTAGTGAGCCTAGAATATCATTTTGCTGATAGAGAAAAGGAAGGCATAAAAGACTATTGGAACTATCAAGTAAAACAGATCGAGCCATATTTCACAGCACCAACTAATGAATCAAATTCACCTATAAAGGTAGACATTGCTGGTATAGATATGGCAAGAATGAGTGATGGCTGAGCAGTGTCCATTGAAAATTCTTAAATATGACTTCTCACTATAATTTCCTGGCATGTAGGCTAAACACCTTGTGGTAGCTGAAATGTAACTGCTTGAAAAGCTTCCTCCAAGTTAGTAATCTCTTTTAATTGTCTGTCAAATTAGAATCATCTGCAAATCAATCCTCCTATCCTCCTGTAGCAAAAATGAAGTAACTAATGTCAGCCTTTTTGGATTACTGCTTTCATATTTGATGAGGTTTAAGGGGCCAGCTGCTAAGGTGGATAACATAACAACTTGAAAAATTAAAAAATCAAATTATTGTTTCTACATATGTAGAAACATGTAGTACTGTACATGCTCTCCAAAAGTTTCAGCCAATTATTGTTAAAAATAATGAAGATAGAGAGGTCTTTTAATGATGACATCATCATAACTGTGTCGTCTGAATGACCGAGTTTGACAGGATCATCTTTGCGTGTTTATTTTTGCATATATACAGCGAGTTTTTTCACTTATGTTTCAAAATCTTGTAGGGTGAACTTTATAGCAATGCCAAAGTTACCTAAGGTCAAAGAAAGAACAAGAAGTAAGCAGAGAGCAACAAAAAAGAAAATCAAGTAGAGAGGGAAACATGAAGAAGAGTACAAAGCTAGAACATTCTAACTAAACTCTCGAAACAATGAGAGGGAGCTGGCAACTCATGACACCCTTACTCTAAGTGTATTTGTACACTTAGGGTTTAAATACCTTGTTTAAGGAGCCTTGATGTAGGAATAAATAATAAAAGTACAAATTAAGGTTATGATGATAATCAAATTTTTATTTTTCTAAGAAAAAGTTAAAATTTACAGAGCAAACCCTTGGGGCTCATAATTCAAAGACATACTTATTCGCATGTTGGTAGCCATTACTCGGTTATTCATTGTTAAATTTTAGAGAAATATGTCATTGGAAAGAGGAATAAAAATCCAATAATTTCTTGAGAGCCAATTTTTTCTTTCTTTCTTATATTCATGATTTTTAGTCCACACACAAAAAAAATTCATTAAATAAAACAAAACTGGAAAATCAAAATTCTGTCACACAGAATTAATTGGTTTATAAAGTAGTTTTTATGGTTTAATTTTCAATAAAATTGGTATCATATTAGTGGAGAAATCGCTACCTAAATTTAGAAAAAAAAATATTATGATTTTTACTAATAAATCTAAAAGTTTTTCCTTAAATGACTTGAAATTTATGTATGATGACAGTATTATATATGCAGTATATATATATATATATATATATATATATATATATATATATATATATATATATATATATATATATATATATATATATATATATATATATATATATATATATATATATATATATATATATATATATATATATATATATATATATATATATATATATATATATATATATATATATATATATATATATATGTACTTGAATGGTTGGTGAGATTGTTTAATATGTGTTTTGTGTTGTCTTGAATGGTTGGTGAGATTGTAATATGGTTTGTGTTGTCAATGGTACCAGTAGATTGGGTTTGTGCATGTATTGTACCACTATATAAGGGTAAGGGAGATGTGCATGAGTGTTGTAATTCAAGAGGTATTAGTTTCTTGAGTGTAGTTGGAAAAGTGTATGGTAGAGTAATTATTAATAGGATTAAGGATAAAACAGAGAATGCAATCTTAGAAGTACAGGGTGGTTTTAGAAGAGGTAGGGGTTGTATGAATCAGATTTTTACAGTTAGGCAGATATGCGAAAAATATTTAGCAAAAGGTAAGGAGGTGTATGTTGCGTTTATGGATCTGGAGAAAGCGTATGATAGAGTTGATAGGGAAGCAATGTGGAATGTAATGAAGTTATATGGAGTTGGTGGAAGGTTGTTGCAAGCAGTGAAAAGTTTCTACAAAGGTAGTAAAGCATGTGTTAGAAGAGGAAATGAAGTGAGTGATTGGTTTCCAGTGAGAGTGGGGCTGAGACAGGGATGTGTGATGTCACCGTGGTTGTTTAACTTGTATGTTGATGGAGTGGTGAGAGAGGTGAATGCTCGAGTGCTTGAACGAGGATTAAAACTGGTAGACGAGAATGACCATGAATGGGAGGTAAATCAGTTGTTGTTTGCGGATGATACTGTACTGGTTGCAGACACAGATGAGAAGCTTGACCGACTAGTGACAGAATTTGGAAGGGTGTGTGAGAGAAGGAAGTTGAGAGTTAATGTGGGTAAGAATAAGGTTATGAGATGTACAAGAAGGGAAGGTGATGCAAGGTTGAATGTCATGTTGAATGGAGAGTTACTTGAGGAGGTGGATCAGTTTAAGTACTTGGGGTCTGTTGTCGCAGAAAATGGTGGAGTGGAAGCAGATGTACGTCAGAGAGTGAATGAAGGTTGCAAAGTGTTGGGGGCAGTTAAGGGAGTAGTAAAAAAATAGAGGGTTGGGCATGAATGTAAAGAGAGTTCTATATGAGAAAGTGATTGTACCAACTGTGATGTATGGATCTGAGTTATGGAGAATGAAAGTGATGGAGAGACAGAAATTAAATACCGTATATACTCGTGTAATGTTCGACTTAGAGTAATGTTCGACCCCCCTATTTTGCCTTCAAAATCATGAATTCATCATATACCTCATGTAATGTTCGAGTCTTGATTTTGGCAGTAGGCTAGAGGTCTTTTATCTCCAGCATACCATAATTACCAACAAAGTAAGGGTTATGCCTAAGTGCGACAAACAAATGTATAAAACAAATCGGAACAACACCTAAATACTAACATCTGTTTACAATAACAATTGAGTATTCAGCGTGCATTTTCTAGCGAACACTTTAGTTGCAAGCAGACGATTATCATCACCGCCTAATAGCTTTCAAAAACAAGCAAACACTACAAGTAGCAAACAAAATTAGTTCATCGTTTTGAGTAACAAATTACCATTACCAGTAATTGCAGGTAATTACGGTGATTATAATCACCTGTTATGCTAATCATTTTTTTTCCTCACAATATATATGAATAAGAATTCACTCATAACCCATCAAGATGTCTACCAAGAAATATAAAAAAATTACAGCAAAATTCAAGCTTCAAGTTATTGCAGCCGCTGTCCCCTGAAACAAATAACGTTTAAGCCGTAAAAAATGTTTGGAGTTACCGAAACTAGCGTTCAAACTTGGAGAAAAAAAAATGTGGCTTTAATTAAGAAAAATTTTTGCGGTTTATTATTAATGTCAATTAATATACCATACCAAGTAAAATAAAATGAGCATAATTTTTTCATTAACCATATCACTTTATAACATACGCAACCCGACTGTTTGCTAGCTTCATACCTGCTGCGTTATGGTAAAGTCATTACTCGTAGCGGAAAAAACTATTTATGATGGTTTAGGAAATAAAATCCATGCTAATAATATGCCTGGTGTTAAATGAACATGGTTAGTACTGTATATATAGGCCTAGCCTATGTTTACCTACCGGTAGGTAACCTTATATACATGTAAGTATAGCCTACGATTACCTACCGGTAGGTAACATAGCCTAGGGCAATGTTCGCATAGGCCTAGCTTACGTTTACCTACCGGTAGGCCAGAAATTTTTACTTTTTCAAATATATATCTCGTGTAATGTTCGACCCTTACTTTTTTAACTGAAAAATAGGCCTTCAAAAATTGAACATTACACGAGTATATACGGTATTTTTGGGCTCAAGCCATGGCGTCCTGATGGAAGGTTCCTTTTTGGTAGCTTCCTTGGGTATATAACTACTAAGATATTCCCAGAGAATTTAACCACAGGTTATCACAGAATTCTAACTTCTGGAGCAAGTATCCTAAAGGTTTCCCATTTAAGACATCGTATATCAACAGGGGACGCATGTATTAACGCGCCACATAGCTATCTACACCCCAAACAGAGTTAACACTTCGGTGTGTAGGGGCGGAGAATAGCTGGGAGCCGTTCCACAGCTAATCTCGTTCGTGGCTACTTTTGGTACTCGAGACGTAAACAAACGGGCGCCATTGCTAAATGACGTCACGTCCGTCCTCTTCCTTCTGCTAGTAGCTCGCCTATCTTAGACAGATTTTCCCTACGCTCTTTTTATCTCACTGCATCTTCGTCATGTCACTACCTTCAGCCTCGCCTTCTTCTGGAAAGTTGAGTACAAGGTTCCAGTATTGTTTAATTAAGCTCTGACCGTAAAGTAAATTTTACTTTTCAAGATATTTGATGTTTTGTGGCAGAGCTGTGCCTCACCGGACCGGCCATTTTATGGCGTCGTTGTTGTTCTGCATGCCTTATTTAGTTAGCCTCAACAACGTTTTTCCGGCCTTATTAACTAATCGATACTATTAGTTTATTTAGTCTTCATAGCTAGGAACTTTTATATCGTGTTTTGACGCTTTTTTATCGGTCATCGTTTGACCCCATACCAGTTGGCTACTATAGCCCCCAGGCCAGTGCACCTATATCAGTGTTCATGCATGATATTTTTCAGTGATCCTAGGCTAACTTATGAAGATAGTGGCATTATTTTACAATACTTTTGACTGTGATGCAAGTGTTTTCGCCTTCAGGGACCATATAGGGGACAGGTTAGATAGTGTGTCTTTCTAACCTAACCTACAAGTAGGACCCCTATATGCTTCCTTCATCCCCTGCCTTAGGGCATCCCCTCTGTGTAGCCTTGCTCCCCCTACCACGTAAGGGGATCAAGCTCATATCAGAGTATTTTATCGCCTCTCTGTCCTCCCTAAGGGAATGATCCCCCCTTAGGGTTGCGCCCGAGAGTGAGGAACGGCTAGTCCTTCTTCTATTGCTGGGGCTAGGTCTCCGACCTTTCCTGCAATAGCGATACGTCTTCCATCCTTCCTAGTTCAGGACGTACATCCCTGCTCTATGTTAGGTTTTGGAGGGGTTAGTCCTGTTCCTTGCTGAAACGATACCCATGCACCGTTTTCAGTCAAGCTGCCTTACCTTAGGCTAGGGAGTGTCCTCCCTTCCTCAGTGGCCGCTCTGGTACAGAACCCCCTCCACGGAAGACCTTTCTCTTCTCCCCTCCCCACCTATCTCTTGTATGGCCTAGCCTATACTTAGGTTAGTCTATACCCATCTGTCCCCTGTCCTACAACTCCTCCTTAGGGTGGAGTGATAGGGCTACCTTGAGCTTCCGTGTGCAGTCCGCTCTGGTACATATACCCTTCATAGTGTCCTATGGGGTTAGCCACTGGATGTGTTCTGTATGGAGGGGTTCCCCCCCCCCCGGTCTTGGGTGTCCCCTAGCCCTCCCTTGGGCTACCTTAGCTCCCGGTCCTCTGCGGCCCCTGCTTCTGGATGATAGGGTCAGCCTCTATCATGGGTACACCCATTCAGGTGGGATGTCTGGGGGTCCGTAGCCGGACCCCTACATCCCTCCTTCTGTCTCTTTCACTATCCGGGTGCCAGTCCCTTGCCGCCTCCACGGTCGGTGATACCCACCTCCTACCTTGGTGACTCATCCCTTAACCTCCCGGCCGCCAGTCCTCCGTGTGCCAGGGGACTGCCGCCTGCCGCCGGCTTCCAGCCGATGGCTCTCCCTCCTTCCTCATAGCTGGGTCGTCCGTCCGCCGGCCGGCCCCCGGAGTGCCGGCATCCGCTGCCGGCAGTCCAATTCTGCTATAACCATCCTTGTTCCTGTCACCAAGCCGGCAACCTCCGGCTGCCGGAGCCGCCGCTCCCTCCGCCGGCGAGCCGCCGCTGTGCCGGCGGCCGCCACCCTGGTATTACTCTTGACTTCTGCATTGTCTGTCCTAATGCCAGAAACTCTGCTGGAGCGGCCTCCGGCGTGCCGGCGGTCTGCCGGAACCTTCCGGAGGCGTCAAGGCGACTTGCACCCCCTTCTACTAGCTATCATCTGATATTGATAGCCCTACACTGCAACCAGATGGCTTGTTTACGTAAATGGATCAGTATCTTATTACTGCTCTATTGGTAATCATGCTGTCTTCTTGCATATCACAGATTTCCAGCATGCTGCGTGTATCTTAGCGCGGCTGGTTGCCGGAAGCCGTTACCCTATGGGATCTTTTAGTCCCCTAATTTTGGAACTAAGTGGCCTCAGTCTCAACCTCATATCCTTGACAATTCCCAATAGAATTCTATCTGCCCTACGGACTTTCTTCTTGAATTCTATCCTTTGCCTTCGGTCACCTCGGATTGTCCACGGATGAAGGTTACGGTAACCAGCCGGGCGGGATGCACGGAGTATGTTCCTATCCTATCTCAGCCCTTCCTCTGTGCATCACACCCTTTATCAAGTTAAAATTAATGATTAATATCAACTTAGTTTAAGAGTCATTCTTATGACCCCCCCACCCCCATACTCATTTTCTCTTTCTTTTACAGGAGGAGCAGATGAAGTGTGATTACGACTTCTGCGCCGTGAAACGCCCGCACTTCTACGGGCATACGGCGTGTAGGACCCACGCCCCTTGTGCCAACAAGAAAGGGGATTTGAAGTTCTGGGACCCGCAGAACTGTATGGTCTGCCAGGATCGCCTAGTCGATGCCTTTCATAATCCTCCCTCAGCGGAGGTCAGGGACACTTCTCGGGATAAGCTACGCAAGTGGGTGCGTGGCTTCCAGAAGAAAGCCACTGGACCATACCTGGCCACTGAAGAAATGAGGTCCCTTCTGTTCCCAAAGGCCTCCCCCGATTCTGTGGTGCCCAAAGAACTGATCCCCACCGTCCAGATCACGGTGGAACCAGACGTAGTCATGGCCCAGTCCATGCACGAGTGCCACCTGGATTCCGAGAACGACGAACATATGTCGGATATTTCGGAGGGCACGGAGAAGACCCTTATGGCCCAAGGTGCGGAAGATGAAGAGGACCAGGTGGAATACACCGAGTCGGAGCAGAAGGTCGCTCCGCCTTCCATCACCGCCCCTACTCCTACACCGACGGAAGTGTCTCTCCCGTCTACCTCCGCTACCCCGGAACCCATTCCATCCGCCCAAGAGATGTTCCGGATGATCAAAGCCATTATGGACGACAGGCTGAAAGAAACTCATGAGTTCATCAGGTCCATGAAGGGGTCCAAAGAACCGAAGAAGATCTCGGTTAAGGATCTCCCTGCATGCTCACATGCCAACCCCTGGAGGTATGCCGAGCATATGGTTATCGCGACCGGCAGGATCTTTGTCAGCGATAAGATCGGCACAGTCCCCCTGGAAGATGTGGAGTTCTTCCCAAACTTTGAGGCTTACCCGGACTGTTACGTCCGACTTCGTTCTGAACCTGCCTCTAAAGAAGAGACCGAACCCAAGGAGGAGATAGTGTTCGATCTCTCGAAGGCCCAGGCTATGCTAGCCACCGCATTTAAAAGTAGGGGTTTTACCTGCTCTAACTTCCGGCCCTGAGCAAGAAGCACCCTACTTACGTCGCACCCGACAATGCAGTCCTTCCCTTCATGGAAAAGGCCTTCGCTGCGTGCCTCAAGGCTGTGGAAGAATGAAAACCCTGCCCTGCACTGGAGGAGTGCAGACCCTTCTCCATAGTAACTCCCCCCGACGCTCGACACTGGAAGGATATCCAGCATACTTTCGTGGTGGGAAAGCTAGATCCTGACGTAGCCGGACGTCAGTTTAACGAAGACCTCCCGAAACTCAACGACCACCTCCTTCGTCGGGAACAAGATACGAAGGAGAGGCTTGCAGCATCCATGTCCCACCAGGTCCAACTTGACATCATGGCTTGTGACACCAGAGTCCCAGACCACTACATGGTACTCGCCAAATCCCACATGGCAACCCTGGTGAAGGATTTGTATCACTTCATGAAGGCTCGGAGAGCCTGTCGAGAATTCGTGTTCTCAGGTGCCACTGTGAAACACGAACCCCGGAGGCTGATTTCCTCCAACATCTGGGGTAAGCACCTCTTTCCCTCTGACCTCGTGAAAGAGATCACCGACAAGGCTGCCACGGAGAACAGGAACCTTCTCCACAAGTGGGGCATGTCAAAGAAGAGGAAATCCTCTCAGGACGACGGACCTCAACCTAAGAGGAAATCCTCCAAGCAGAAACCCCAGCAACGTCAACAGAGACGGCAGTTTCCGGGACCCGCTACTCCCCAAGTGGCAGCTCAGCCACAGCAGACCTTTCAGCTGGTCACCCAACCGGTCTTGTCACAGTCACCGGTTTTCACCCCTGCTTTCGAGCAACAGACGACTACCTTTCGTCCCAAAGGTAGAGGCTCAAGCAGAGGTGCAGGCAGAGACGCATCTCTCCGTCCCTCCAGAGGCAGAGGAGGAAGGGGAGTTAGCGGCCGAGGCAGTAAGCCCTCGGGACACCAGAAGCAATGAAGTGCTTCCGGTGGGAGGAAGACTCCGCCAATTCCAGGATCATTGGACCTTCGATCCCTGGGCACACAGCATCGTCAAGAAGGGTCTAGGCTGGAGTTGGACTCAACCACCCCCAACCTTCCAGCAATTCTTCCAACAATCAACCCCCCTTCTGGAAGAATATGTCCTAGATCTCTTGAACAAGAAGGTGATAAGGAAGGTAAAGTCCACCAGGTTCCAAGGGAGACTGTTTTGCGTCCCCAAGAAAGACTCCGACAAACTCAGCGTCATTCTGGACTTATCCCCCCTCAACAAGTTCATAGCGAACGACAAGTTCAAGATGCTGACTCTTCAACAGATAAGGACCCTTCTGCCTCGAGGTTCTTACACGGTCTCCATAGACCTGGCGGATGCCTACTGGCACGTTCCAATGAACCATCACGCTTCCTCCTACCTAGAATTTCGACTCCAAAGGAAAAGATACGCATTCAGGGCCATGCCCTTCGGCCTCAATGTGGCCCCTCGGATCTTCACAAAGCTGGCGGACGCCATAGTACAACAGCTCCGCCTCCGAGACGTCCAGGTGATGGCCTACCTCGACGATTGGCTAGTCTGGGCTCCATCGCCCGAGGATTGTTTAAAATCCTGCAGCAAAGTCACCCAGTACCTAGAACACCTGGGATTCAAGATAAACGTGAAGAAATCTCGCCTCTCTCCAGCTCAGAAGTTCCAATGGTTAGGAATCCAATGGAACCTTCAGTCACACCGCCTTTCCATCCCCCAGAAGAAAAGGAAGGAAATAGCAGGGTCTGACAAGCGACTACTGAAATCCAAGCGGATCTCAAGACGCCAGCAGGAACGAGTCCTAGGCTCTCTACAGTTCGCCTCAGTAACAAACCCGGTGCTTCGTGCACAGCTAAAGGATGCCACGGGAGTCTGGAGACGTTCTGCATCCATCGCTCGAAGAGACCTCAAGAGACGGCTCCCAAACAGACTTCGACTTCTCCTCAAGCCGTGGTCGGAAGCAAAGGCCCTGAAAAGGTCCATTCCTCTTCAACACCCTCCTCCATCACTCAACATCCACACGGACGCTTCGCTGGAGGGTTGGGGAGGTCACTCCCACCAAAAACAGGCTCAAGGCACATGGTCTCCCCTGTTCAAGACGTTTCACATCAACATCTTGGAGGCCATGGCGGTCCTTCTAACTCTGAAGAAACTCTCCCCGCCTCCCTCGATCCATATTCGTCTAACCCTAGACAACTCGGTGGTAGTTCGATGTCTCAATCGCCAAGGCTCAAGATCGCCCCAGATAAATCAGGTGCTTCTGACAATCTTCCATCTGGCAGAGAAGAAGAAATGGCACCTGTCTGCAGTTCACCTACAAGGATTCCGCAACGTGACGGCGGACGCTCTATCTCGGACAAGCCCGATAGAGTCGGAATGGTCTCTAGACGCAAGATCATTCTCCTTCATCTCTCACCAAGTCCCAGAACTTCAGATCGATCTCTTTGCAACGAGCGACAACAATCAACTTCCTCGGTATGTGGCCCCGTACGAGGACCCCAAGGCAGAAGCAGTGGACGCCATGTCACTGGACTGGAACAGATGGTCCAAGATCTACCTGTTCCCTCCCACCAACCTTCTGCTGAAAGTCCTCTCCAAGCTGAGAACCTTCTAAGGGACAGCGGCCCTAGTGGCTCCCAAGTGGCCCCGGAGCAACTGGTACCCCCTGGTCCTGGAGCTGCAGCCCAAGCTGATCCCTCTCCCGGGCCCAGTTCTCTCCCAACAAGTACAGAAGTCGACTGTCTTCGCTTCATCATTGAAAATCAAGGACCTTCATCTCATGATTTTCTCTCCCTAGCCGCAAAGAAGAGGTTTGGGATCTCGAAGAAAAGTCTAGACTTCCTCGAGGAATACAAGACCGAATCCACAAGACGGCAATACGAATCATCTTGGAGAAAATGGGTCTCTTTCGTCAAGGCAAAAAATCCTAAGGAAATCACCATTGATTTCTGCATGTCCTTCTTCATTCACCTTCATGGACAGGGATTAGCGGCCAATACGATCTCGACTTGCAGATCGGCCTTGACTAGACCACTGCTGTATGCCTTCCAAATTGATCTGTCCAGCGACATCTTCAATAAACTGCCGAAAGCATGCGCTCGTCTACGCCCAGCACCCCCACCGAAACCGATCTCCTGGTCATTGGACAAGGTGCTCCAATTCGCCTCCAACTTGGATAATGATTCATGCCCTCTCAAGGATCTGACTCAGAAAGTTATATTTCTCTTTGCTCTTGCTTCAGGAGCCCGAGTCAGCGAAATAGTGGCATTATCAAGAGAAGAGTGTCACATCCTGTTTACCGATTCAGGAGACGTTACCCTCTCCCCGGATCCGACGTTTCTCGCCAAAAACGAATTACAGTACCCACCAAGAGATGGGGCCCCTGGAGAATATGCCCCCTGAAGGAAGATGCCTCTCTATGCCCAGTAGAGAGCCTCAAGGTCTATCTTCGCAGAACTTCGAACTTTGGTGGAGGCCAACTCTTCAAAGGAGAAACATCGGGCAGCGACCTGTCACTGAAACAACTAAGAGCGAAAATCACCTACTTCATTCGCAGAGCGGATCCTGACAGTACACCCGCCGGTCACGATCCTAGAAAAGTTGCATCGTCTCTGAATTTCTTTCAGAGTATGGACTTCGAAAGCCTGAAAAGCTTCACAGGCTGGAAGTCCTCGCGTGTTTTCTTCAAACATTATGCGAAACAAGTGCACGAAGTCAAACATTTTGTGGTAGCCGCAGGTAGTGTTATGAAACCTGCACCTAACTCTGCATAGAACAGCGAGTTACTTGGGACTCTAACTCCTCGGGTGCCTACGTTGACCCTCGAGCGATACGTAGTGATGTCGTAAACACTTAGTGCTTTCTTATAACTGTTCTTATCCCAGGTGAAATGTCATAGTCGTCACACAAGTGCCGCATGCCTAGAGCATGATGTGTTTTAATTAAAGACTGACATTCCTCGAGAACGAGTGCCTACTAATAAATTTGAAATTCCCTTTCAGATTCAAGAGCAAGTCTTTATTACTATGTACATTATAATTTACTGTAAATTATCTTTACTTATTATTGCAATTCATCTATTTTTCTGCAATTGTCAAATAAAGTTCCTATTTTATTACTTGTGCGTCTCAATCCGCTCCTACTTATACTATGAAATATATGCCTGTCATAGTTTTATTATCCCCTTCCTTATGGTTCATGGAGATACTAAGGTCCTAACCCTTATTATATATTCACCTTTGCAATGTAATATTCCAATACGAATACTTACTCTTCATACCCTAGAGACGAAACTATCCTTCTCTAAATACAGTGTCCAACCACCACTTGTCTGCCTTCGAGAATGTTCCGATACGAATGCCAACCATTCAGTCTCGTCTCCAAGTTCTTCAGGTTCTTCTTGCAAGGTGAATAGCCCTTCGATAACCACTTTGATCTCGGCATGGCCCGTGGGAACTTCACTGCCAAGGGGGGCAGGAAGGTTCTTCCCTACGGTTCTTTTATTAAGATTTCTATGCTACCTTGTTCAAAGCCTTTGGCACTTACCCAATAGGGGAAAATCTACCACGATACATTGATTCTCTGGTATTCTTCCATCAGGACGCCATGGCTTGAGCCCAAAAAACGGATTTTGAGCGAAGCGAAAAATCTATTTTTGGGTGAGATAGCCATGGCGTCCTGATGGACCCTCCCTACTACTTCGTCCAGTTTTTAGGTCCCACCCTGCTCTGCTGTATCATGGTGATCGGCAAGCAACTGGCTTCAGGATGAGGACGGACGTGACGTCATTTAGCAATGGCGCCCGTTTGTTTACGTTTCGAGTACCAAAAGTAGCCACGAACGAGATTAGCTGTGGAACGGCTCCCAGCTATTCTCCGCCCCTACACACCGAAGTGTTAACTCTGTTTGGGGTGTAGATAGCTATGTGGCGCGTTAATACATGCGTCCCCTGTTGATATACGATGTCTTAAATGGGAAACCTTTAGGATACTCGCTCCAGAAGTTAGAATTCTGTGATAACCTGTGGTTAAATTCTGTGGGAATATCTTAGTAGTTATATACCCAAGGAAGCTACCAAAAAGGAACCTTCCATCAGGACGCCATGGCTATCTCACCCAAAAATAGATTTTTCGCTTCGCTCAAAATCCGTTGTTTGAGATGAAGTGTCTAAGGAGTATGGCTGGTGTATCTTGAGTAGATAGCGTTAGGAACCAAGTGGTGAGGGTGAGAACGGGTGTAAGAAATGAGTTAGCAGCTAGAGTGGATAAGAAAGTGTTGAGGTGGTTTGGCCATGTTGAGAGAATGGAAAATGGCTGTCTGCTAAAGAAGGTGATGAATGCAAGAGTTGATGGGAGAAGTACAAGAGGAAGGCCAAGGTTTGGGTGGATGGATGGAGTGAAGAAAGCTCTGGGTGATAGGAGGATAGATGTGAGAGAGGCAAGAGAGTGTGCTAGAAATAGGAATGAATGGCGAGCGATTGTGACGCAGTTCCGGTAGGCCCTGCTGCTTCCTCCGGTGCCTTAGATGCCCGCGAAGGTAGCAGCAGTAGGGGATTCAGCATTATGAAGCTTCATCTGTGGTGGATAACGGGGTAGGGTGGGCTGTGGCACCCTAGCAGTACCAGCTGAACTCAGTTGAGTCCCTTGTCAGGCTGGGAGGAACGTAGAGAGTAGAGGTCCCCTTTTTGTTTTGTTTCGTTTCATTTGTTGATGTCGGCTACCCCCGAAAATTGGGGGAAGTGCCTTGGTATATGTATGTATGTATGTATGTATGTATATATATATATATATATATATATATATATATATATATATATATATATATATATATATATATATATATATATATATATATATATATGGAAATTATGTATTTAGAATAAGTAGAATAAAAAATATAAGACATAGGAGACAGTCCCCTTAACAGCAGGAAGGCATACATGTCTCAGTTAGGAAGCTGTTTGCCCAACTTTCAGGCTTCTGGAAGGAAACTATCAATGGCTTGACCCCAGCTAAAAAAGTGCCTTGTAGATCACCAGATTCAGTTACCATCCAAATATCAGAAGTGAACTCTGCCATGTAAGACCTTTTATCATAATACTGTGCTTTACCAGAACAATCCAGCATCCTAACATACTTTTGCCTTGCCCATACAAAGATATTCCCCTGAAAATGACATGAATACTTAAATCTTGTTTCACCAAAGTTCTTTAATCTATGAATGTTGTTGAATTGTTTTTCCTCATACTGATATCCTTTTCTTTCAATAAAATGCCGACTGCTTGGTGGCCTATGGAAACAGTCTTCAACTCAAGGAAATTAATGAGTCGTACCCTGTCCATCGGTGACCTATTACCCACTGGCTGCAGGTATGAAATGGTGTGGCTGGATACATTCATGAATGAAAATCTCTAGAGTAGGAGGAACCAAAGGAAAAAGAAACTAATGGATGGCTGGGATTTAGACACGATGGAAGATCATCTGGGAAAGGCACAGCAGACTCCAACTTCTATGACTGAAGTTACAGGAACCATTCATCCCAAAGAGGCTTTGTGGGACCCACTACTCCATGGACAATAGAATACATATGTACAATCAGGGGCTAGCCTGATTTACCTAAATGATCTAGGCAGTGTAGAAAATCATAGCTTACTGAATAATACACTACGAGGAAATGATTTATGCTTAAATCACTGATAAATCCCTTGATTGTGGTCGGGAAGTTCGTATGATTGGCCTTGATTTTAGTGCTACCTTTGACCGTGTTAATCATGAGGCCCTTGTTTTCAAACTGAAACAGTTGGGAGTGGGTGGGTCGTTTCTTAGCATTATTATTGATTTTTTAAGTAGTAGATCTCAAAGAGTAGTTGTTGATGGGCACCATAGTGAGTGTAGGAATGTGATATCCGGTGTTCCACAGGGTAGTGTTCTTGGCCCATTACTTTTCATTCTATATACACATGACATGTGGTTTGGCCTAGAAAATAAGCTTGTTGCATATGCAGATGATGCTACTCTCTTTGCATCAATTCCATCCCCTGAATGTAGATCTGGGGTTGGTGAATCCCTTAATAGAGATTTAGCTAAAATTAGTGCATGGTGCAAGTTATGGGGTATGAAGTTGAATCCTAACAAAACTCAAAGTATGATTGTAAGTAGGTCAAGGACAGTGGCTCCTCAACATCCGGATCTCAGTATTGATAATGTTTCTTTAAATTTGTATGACTCTTTCAAAATTTTAGGTGTGTTTCTCGATAGCAAATTTACTTTTGAGAAACATATAAGGTCTGTGTCTTCTTCAATTGCACAAAAAATTGGCTTATTGAGAAAGTCTTTTAAGATATTTGGTGATCAATCTATTCTGAAGAAGTGTTTTAATTCTTTTATTCTACCTTGTTTTGAGTATTGTTCTCCTGTCTGGTCTTCAGCTGCTGATTCTCATCTTAATTTGTTGGACAGAAACTTACGGTCTATTAAATTTCTTATTCCTGATCTAGATATTAATCTCTGGCACCGTCGTTCAATTAGTTCATTATGCATGTTGCATAAGATTTTTCATAACTCTGACCATCCTTTACATTCAGATCTCCCTGGACAATTCTATCCTGTTCGTAATACTAGGCAGGCAGTTAATTCTAATAGCCAGGCCTTCTCCATCACGAGGCTCAATACTATACAGTACTCTAGAAGTTTTATTCCAGCTGTTACCAAGTTGTGGAATGATCTTCCTAATCGGGTTGTTGAATCAGTAGAACTTCAAAAGTTCAAAGTGGGAGCAAATGCTTTTTTGTTGACCAGGCGGACATGAGTCTTTTTATAGTTTATATATGACATATTTGTTTTTGACGTTGTTAGTAGTTTGTATATGACATATCTGTTATGACGTTGTTACTTTTTTTAGAATGATTTATTGTTAATTTGTTCTCTTCAGTTATTTATTTCCTTATTTCCTTTCCTCACTGGGCTATTTTTCCCTATTGGAGCCCCTGGGCTTATAGCATCTTGCTTTTCCAATTAGGGTTGTAGCTTGGACAGTAATAATAATAATAATAATAATAATCTACTCAGTAGAAAAAAATGAAAAATTATATGTTACAGGTGTTAAAAAATCTGGAAACACACTTATCAATAACTATTTCACTTGAATGAATATAAAACAGCCAAAGATATAATTAACAATGCAAAAAATGTGAAATTTGAAAATAAAGTTAAAGAAAGGAAACTGCCAAAATTTCAGAGGAATGAGCTGAGAAAATCTTATTATAGATGTGTTATGACTGCAAACACAATCAATTAAGAGGGAAGTTAACCCCTATAGGTGGGGCTAAGCAGCCTGGATTCATAGATGATTGCTCTTCTCTTTAGAAGACAAAAGACTGCGTGGCTGGAGTTACTAAGAATCAACCTCAATCTCAATAAACTATATTTATTCACTTTTTACTGCAATACCTAAAAGGGCTATGAATAACTAGCCAGTAAAAATCAATACACACAACACCGATCTGGCATTCAATTCTTCATCTTTCTTTACATAAAGCTAATCAAGTGTCCTCTGTTGTAAAGATTTTATAGTGTATATGTCTGCATATTTCATGGCATATCGACCACTTAAATGTTTTACATAAAACATTCTATAAAGCTCTTTACTTTCCACATAAAAAACCTGGCAAAAAAATCTGAGAACATTACCTTATGAAGAATTGAAACACAAACCTTATGAGCATGAAGAAGTGTTCCAACATCAATGTCTTGCGCTCTAAGTTCCATTGCATGAGATAGTTGGGATCTTGTCACTTCACAGAATGAAAGAGCAAGTCTTGAAGGAACCTGCAATAAAATTATTTATATATTACACAGGTAAAAGAATTGTTAAATCTAATATAATCCTACATTTTAAACTTCATTCACATCACAAAAAGTGGTAACAGAAAAAAATTATATCTACTTGGGATTTATATTATGACTTAGGTCTTTTTTAATTACTGCTCTCATATTTTGTATATTTTCCTTCTTGATAGAACAAAATGGAAGGCAAGCATACCGTCAAATTCATACACCTTTCTCAATACCCAAATGTGACTGTTGCTATCTCTTTTTCAACTATTTTTTTTTTCAACAACTTTAAGATATCAGGCTTATAATATCAACACATTCTATATTAACTGTGGAAATCATAAACTGCTTGGTAACTGCTTCTTTTTTCTGACATTATAAATTTTTCCCACTAGCTTTTTAACATCTAACATTTTCCTCTTATTAAACACTTGTTCTATCATTGTCTTCAGATTTGGCAATCACTTCTTTTCTTCAATTTTTCTTTTTAGATGTTTCATAGGGGTTTAAGGATATACATCTTCCAAGCATCCATGTAAAATATCATACACTTGCATAGAGCACCCAGTTAAAAATGGCAGTTCCAAAATCAAATGACCTAAACCCCACTACTTAGAAAGACATTGGAGTAATGTAACAAAATTAAACTGACAAAGGCACTAAAAGCAAGCATAAAAGCAAGTGTTATTCACCCTTAAAACAATGCTATTTTGGGGCAACTTCTAACTCTATCTACTTTTTTGTTTTTCATATATATTTTTTTTTTAATTATTATTAATAGCCAAGCTATAACCCTAGTTGGAAAAGCAGGATACTATAAGCCCAAGGGATACAATAGGGAGAAATATTCAAGTGGGGAAAGGAAGCAAGGAAATAAATAAACTACAAGAGAAGTAATAAACAACCAAAATACAATATTTCAAGAACAATAACAACATTAAATAAGATCTTTCATGGATAAAACTATAAAAACTTTAAAAAAATCAAGAGGAAGAGAAATACGATAGAACAGTGTGCCCAAGTGTATCCTCAAGCAAGAGTACTCTAATTGAAGACAGTGGAAGACTATGGTACAGAGGCTATGACACTAACAAAGACTAGAGATCAATGGCTTGATTTTGGAGTGTTCTCCTAGAAGAGCTGAAAAGTCTCTTTTACCATTAACAAGACGAAAGTAGCCACTGAACAACTACAGTGTAGTAATTAACCCTTTGAGCGAAGAAGAATTATTTGGTAATCTCAGTCTTGTTAGGTGTATGAGGACAGCGGAGAATGTGGAAAGAACAGATCTGACTATTCAATGTATGTGTAAGCAAAGATAAAATGAGCTGTAACCAGAAAAAGGGATCCAATGTAGTACTGTCTGACCAGTCAAAGGACCTAATAACATCTAGTGGTAATATCTCAATGGGTGGCTGGTGCCCTGGCCAACCTACAGCCTATAAAAACCATTTTATACAGAAAAATTGTAAATTAGAAATTTTCTTGTTATTTCAATTTCTTAAAATACATTATTTTATCAATGTACTGTATATGTTACTCTTATGGCCACAATTTTCCATTAGCAAGTTTCTGTTTTTTTATAAAACTGAATGTACATATTGTAGGCTATATAATTTCATATCTTTTCATATTTGAATGACAGAATATCAGTAAATATTAAAAAAAAAGTAGTGGCAAATTTTTTTCCGCAAATTTCATATATTGAGAAATCGGGTTTCACAGTTTTTGTAGATATTGATTGAATACACTTTAGTATGTATAAGTATGGGCTTTTAGCAGTACGTTCCCTCACCAATTGGGATGTTGATATAATCATCATATTTCAGGGGTTATCAATAACCAGTGGTAAGCACCTTACCTCAATTCCAAAAATATCTCTCTCCACTCATACATATATACAGTAGGCTACATTTATCAAATGAGCATATTATTGTCTGCATGTTTTTATGGGCAAATTTTATGCCTTTAGCCTATTTAGTTATCGTTTCTGATACTATTCATCTTTCAGTATACTGTAATCGTAACATAAAAATTGCAAATACATAAACATGCAGGCAAAGAATTAAGAACAAAATACCTTAGAGAGACAGGCAGCAAAGGCTTATTTACAAATATCATATAGTACATAAGGTAGCGGATAACCTATTCCTCAGCAAACCATAAAAAATGGTAGAATTAATGTATATAGGATACTAAAATAAATAGCTTTTCACAATTTTTTTTAGAAAGAGTAAATAAATAGGTACCCAAGTCAGGATTAGAGTTCCCATTAATACCATATACACGAATGTAAATATAATTATAGAAAAAAATTTTAGCTATAAAACTAATAATTTTCATTTAAAAAAAGATTATTTGAAACATAAAATCTAGAAATTCAGTGAATACTAGGCTGGAAATTGGAAGAGAACCTTCCAGCATTTCTTCAGGTGGATGAAGAATTGCGGAGCAAGTATCTGCCAGGAGCACGAAACTGACAGGAAGAAACTCCCCTCCGGTGGCCTGGTGGGGAAGGTCAAGACCAAATGATGCAGAGGCAGCTGTGCCCTAAGCTTGAACATCTCCAATAACCATTCCTTTGTGGGGAACCCTAAGCCCCAAGGAAGCCCACATTGATGCAGTGCATTAAGAGAACTAGGCTCCCCACAGGGGAAAGTCACTGCTGTTTCGCTAGAAGAGGCAGCAGGGTCTTCCAGACCCGAAGAATGTCCGGGGGTCAAACGGTCATCACTCTTATCCGATCGACCTCAGGAGGAAGCCAGGAGATTATGTTTCATAGGAGAGAGAAGTCGCGATTTCTTCGACATCGAGGATGAACTTAAAGAGAATTCCTTTTGGAATTTTTTTCCCTGTTTACTATTCTGCTCCAACTGGGAGGGTGACCCCTCCCGAGATTCGGTGCATAAAGAAACCTCAGTGAATTAATGTCATCTGCACGAGAGGCAAAACCGGTGAGGCTCCATCTCCATAGCTGAAATAAACGTACTGCAAGGGCGGCTCCATATGCCAGGACAAACACGCATTTTTGCAGTCCTCAATTACCAAGCACTCTTGAAAAGAAAAAGCAAAATTTTAAAGCCTTTATAGCAAATTAATAGGAATTAGTCTTGAAGAGAGACGATACGTCTGCACTTGATCGTAGCCAAACCAAAAGTGAAGAATGCTCACTGGGTGAATGTGTGAGTGCGGGGGTTGGTCTAACCCCTACTAGCTCTGCTAATTAGCTAAATCCAGCTTACGCAGAAACATATAACACTCGGTTGACACACGAGTTTGTGCTAAAGGACCAACACCAATCGTATTGCGACGACTGTTTGGTACCTTTAACAGTGAGCCATTTATTGACCGAATGCCCTAATTATAGCAACTTAAGGAATAGATATCTGTTTAAGGCTCGAGGTGAGGATGGCAGGTTCATCCTTGCCACGATTCTTGGACATGACGTGTGCTACTATGCGAGCGGCATTTTTAGATTTATTTCAGAAGCAGGTCTTTTGAAAACTATTTAACTTTAATGATGACAACTTAATTTTTACAGTTTTAATTGAATACTCTTTTATTTTTTATACATAATAAATTATATCAGTGTCAATGGCCTTAGATGTCAGGATACAAGAAAACTTTAAATCAATCAATCAAGAGTAAAGAACGGTTTGTATTTATATTGGAACAAAACTTATGTATACATTGTGAAAGAAATAAAAACATGTATTGAGTCAGGTGTAAGAGTTTAATTTCATACCTGCCAGGATGGTGGAAACATGGCTGCAAGAGTTTTCTCAAATTCCACTGCAGTTTTGAGAAGCCATTTCCGTCGTAAATCTACTTTTGTCAACCATGCATCACTTTCTCCCCCGGCAAACAGAACTTCATATTCAGCCAACTGTGTCTTAATTACATCATCAATAATTGTTCGCCTGAAAAGATTTGGAGTTGCATACTTAACAGTTAAAAATAGTCATCTACCCAGATAATCTAGAATACATCTGCTATGATGAATAATAAAGTTAGAGATAATGTTGAAATTTATTTTAATTTCAACCTTTTTTGTATTTAATGAACAAAACAATTATTCAACAACCAAAATCACTTACATACATTAAAGAGCAGATCCACTAATAAAACTTTGTGATATTGCCATACATTACCTTTTTCCCTAGACATGTCCTAAGATACAGAATAATATAGATCACTTATCACGAAGATTGACGTTGACGTGTTCCAAAATTGTCGTTGTCTTGGAGTTTGAATGTTTAGTTTTGTTCAGAGTTAATATCCTATGAAGATGCCGGCCTTTCCACTGAGTACTTTTTATTGGAACTGTTCGTCGTGGCTGTGGTAACCTCCGAGGTAATTTACTTCTTACCTTTGACAGGTACATATTACGCACGCGTGAACTTAAGGCCTATTAGGCAATTACTAATTTAAGTCATTTAATTCATAAGTTTAACTTTATTATTCATTTTACTTATCATTAACACTAATAGTTACTATACTAAGTAGAATTAAGTTATTTACTTTTAATTTATTAAGAAAAATGGGTAAAGCTTCGAGTCAAGCTAACGACCAAATGGCTATTCCCCACAGTCGAACACAAATATCAATCCTTTCAGATTGAATTAATTAATTTAATGTCAACTGTATTCCTTATAAGGAAGCAGTTTTGCTTTCCATTTCTTTTGCAACTCTTACCTCTATAATTTATTTTTGGTTTCTAACAATAACTCATAAAACTTTTTAAAATTCATAAACTAAAAAGGGATAAAAGACCTTCGTGAAAAAACTATTCATAAAATTTTGAAGATCAAACTGGATATAAAAGTGACAACAAAAATTATCTAAAGATTCATCACAAAGTTCTAATATACATGATTCAAAATTTATTGGAATCTGAACTAATTTCCATTATCTTTACAATAAAAATTATAAGTAACCTAAACAATTTACTTGACTTTTGGATCCAACTCTGACACCACTAAGCAAGCTTCTGCTAATTCTTTTGTTGGTGCAAATCGTCGTGCATTTGGTCCATGGAAGGCACGATGGAAGTCTTCAAGAATCTGCTTTTCTAGCTCTCCTCTAATCTGATCAACCTGAAAAATTAAATACAAAAGGCAATAAATTTTCCTGATATTTCTGATATTGAAAAGAAATGTTAAGAAAGCAATGCTAACAAAAAGATATATAACATCTAAAATAACTAGTTAGTAAGAGAGAGAAGGATAAAACATATATGAATTAATGTGTACCTCAAAATTATTCTATGTACTTCAGTACCTAATCAACTCTTGCAGTTTTGGAAGGTCCACTAATACTATGAGGTACAATGCATATTTGGCTGGTGCAAAAAATGGTGGTGTCACAGAAGTTTTTTGTGAGCTTCGGAACGTACAAACTATAACAGATATGAACTTCTGGTTTGGAGCATTAAATTGAAAATGATTGAACTTCTTCATGATGCAAGCAGAATATCTTTTTCAATACAGTAGTTAAAAATATCAAAAAATGTGTGAACGTGAAATTTCCACAGAAAATCATATATATTCTTTTAAAATAATAATAAAAATATAAACAGTGTTTGAGGACTTTATTGTACAGTATATGGAAGTTGTGTAGAAATTTTTAATCTTTCATAATGATGAAATGATTTGATATACATGTCATATGGGAAAAGCTGTGACTGATTACAAAATGATAAATTTTTACGGAGTGCAACTATGATATTTTCCAACCTACTTAAATTTTTGTTTCAGAGTACCTAACTAAAAAAAAGATTAAGAGAAACTGATGAGCGTATAAGAAAGGTAAATAGATTTTCTATATAAACCATAAAAATACATGTATCAATGCATGTGTCTATGTCCATGTATATATGTATGTATATAATATACATGTTTATATATACTTATTTTCATATTATATATATATATATATATATATATATATATATATATATATATATATATATATATATATATATATATATGTTGTGTGTGTGTGTATAATGCATGTGTATATGTCATTTATTTTCATATACAGTATGTATGTGTATATATATATATATATATATATATATATATATATATATATATATATATATATATATATATATATATATATATATATATATATATATATATATATATGTATGTGTATATATATATATATATATATATATATATATATGTATATATATATATATATATATATATATATATATATATATATATGTGTGTATATATATATATATATATATATATATATATATATATATATATATATATATATATATATATATATATATATATATATATATATATATATCGTCGTCGGCGCCCACTCGTGTCCCAGTATTGGGTTCTGTCGTTAGCCATCAGCCTCCTATCTATGGGGTGGGTGCTTATGTCTGATGTGGCTGTTAAGTCCTAGTCTGTGGTGGAAGAGTCGCGGACAGTGTTCATAAGGGAGGGTAGGTGGTGGGCGGGTCTGTTCTAATCGCTCTCTCCTTCTTCTCCTCCTACCCTCCTCATTTTGTCTCCTCCTCTCCTCGAAGTCCACGGTGCCATGGTGTACTATACTCCTCCAGGTTTTCCTGTCCCTGGCTGTTTCTTCCCATGAGGAAGGATCGATGTCAGTTAGAGCCAGGGTGCGCTTTAGTTGATCTTTATAGCGCATTTTCTGGGCTCCTCGTGGTCTGGTGCCCTGGGTCAGTTCTCCGTAGAATATTTTCTTTGGGAGCCTAGATGGATCCATCCTATGCACGTGTCCTATCTAGCGGAGGCGGTGGTGGATGATGGTGGCCTCCATGCTGGTCAGCGAGGCACATTCTAAGACTTCAATGTTGGTGGAGTGGCTCTCCCAGAAGATCTGCCTCAGTTTCATTTGTTGGAAGCGTTCTAGGTTTTTAATATCGTTTCTATATAGCGTCCATGTTTCACATGCATACAGGAGCGTGGAGAGGACTACTGCCCTGAACACCATTATTTTGGTGGTCATTGTCAGTGCGTGGTAGTTAAATACACGGCAGCTGAGTTGGCCAAAGGCGGAGTGGACTGCCCTGATCCTGTTCTCCATGTCTTTTTGCTTGTGGGAGCTGATGTTAGGATGCTCCCTAGGTAGGAGAACTGGTCCACCTGTTCTAACGGTTGGTCATTCACAGTGGTATTGAAGTTTGGGAGCATCAGTCCTGGTGGATGTTGGACGAGGGTCTTGGTTTTATCTGTGTTGACTTGCATCCCAAAACGTTCATAGGCAGAGTTGTATGCATCAGCTAACGACTGCAGGTCCTCTGCCGTCTGACCTGGGGTGGCATTGTCGTCAGCATACTGCAGTTCTCGCACTGCACACAAGGTGGTCTTGGTTCTGGCGCGGAGTCTGGCGAGGTTGAAAGCGCCTCCATACATGCGTAAACGTTGGTCGACTGAGGGTGTGTCTGGGGGAATCTCGTTGAGCATTGCTGCGGTGTATAGCGAGAAACACGTTGGGGCTAGAACACAGCCCTGCTTCAGGCTGCCGTTGATGGGAATGGGTCTGAAAGAGAGTTCTGGTGGCAGACTCTCCCAACCATTCCGTCATGGAGGGCACGCACCAGCTTGACAAAATCAGGTGGGCAGCCATATCTTTTGAAGACAGCCCACATGGCAGGTCGAGGTACTTTGTCGAAGGCCTTTTCCAAATCCCAGAAGATGAACATTATGGGCTGTTGTTGTTCGAGGCTCTTCTCTTGTAGTTGTCGCGCACAGAAGATCATGTCTATGGTCCCGCGGGAAGGTCGAAAACCCCACTAGGACTCTGGCAGGACGTCTTCTGCGAGAATAAGGAGGCGGTCACGGAGAATCCGAGCAAAAATCTTACTCGCGATGCTTAGTAGTGATATTTCCCGGTAGTTGTTACAGTTCTCCCTGTCTCCCTTCTTGAAGATGGTAACGATGTTTACATCGCGGAAGTCACTGGGGAGGGTCTTGGTCTCCCATATTTTCAGTATAAGGAGCATCAAACAGTTCCTCAAACCGGGGCCACCGTGAGTGAGGAGCTCCAACGGGATGTTGTCTGGCCCTGGGGCTTTGCCGGGCTTCATGCTCTGCAGGGCCTTATTGAAGTCATGGATGGAGGGTGGTAGTGCCATCCAGTGACGGACGGGATGCTGCGGGGTCATTCGCAGGAGATCGTCTGGGGTGTCTGCTTGGTCATTGAGGAGGTTCTCAAAGTGAGACCTCCACCTGGCCAGGATGCCCTCGCTGTCGGTGATGGTCGTGGCCCCATCCGCGTCCTTCAGGCTGCCCACTGATGACCGTGTGGGATCGAATATTTCCTTTGTTGCTGCATAGAAGCTGCGCAGGTCACGTTGGTCAGCGAAACTCTGTATTTCTGCAGCTTTTCTTTGCCACCAGGTGTTCTGGGCTTCACGGATCCCTCTTTGGCAACCAGCTTCAGCCACCTTGTGAGCATATATATATATATTTATATATATATATATATATATATATATATATATATATATATATATATATATATATATATATATATATATGGAAAACCAACAGCAGCTATATATATATATATATATGTTATTTTCATTAGTAAAATAAATTTTTAAATATACTTACCCGATGATCGTGTAGCTGTCAACTCCGTTGCCCGACAGAAATCTACGGTCGGGATACGCCAGCGATCGCTATACAGGTGGGGGTGTACTCACCAGCGCCATCTGTGGTCAGGTACTCAAGTACTTCTTGTCAACAAGACCTCAATTTTCTCCTCGGTCCACTGGTTCTCTATGGGGAGGAAGGGCGGGTCCTTTAAATCATGATCATCGGGTAAGTATATTCAAAAATTTATTTTACTAATGAAAATAACATTTTTCAATATTAATCTTACCCGATGATCATGTAGCTGATTCACACCCAGGGTGGTGGGTGGAGACCAGTATACATGTTAACAAAGAAGCTAAGTATCCCGTATTTCATTTTTTATCAGTTATTCAAAATAACAATATTAAATAAATAAGTACCTGGTAAGGAAGTCGACTTGAACCATTACTCTGCCTTTAATAAGAACGTCTTCCTTACTGAGCGTAGCGGTCCTCTTAGGATGCTGAACGACTCTTAGGTGCTGAAGTATAAAGGGCTGCAACCCATACTAAAGGACCTCATCACAACCTCTAACCTAGGAGCTTCTCAAGAAAGAATTGACCACCCGCCAAATCAACCAGGATGCGGAAGGCTTCTTAGCCGACCGTACAACCCAAAAACAACAATAAAAGTATTCAAGAGAAAGGTTAAAAAGGTTATGGGATTATGGGAATATAGTGGCTGAGCCCTCACCTACTACTGCACTCGCTGCTACGAATGGTCCCAGGGTGTAGCAGTTCTCGTAAAGAGACTGGACATCTTTGAGATAGAATGATGCGAACACTGACTTGCTTCTCCAATAGGTTGCATCCATAGCACTCTGCAGAGAACGGTTCTGTTTGAAGGCCACTGAAGTAGCCACAGCTCTCACTTCATGTGTCCTTACCTTCAGCAAAGCAAGGTCTTCTTCCTTCATATGAGAATGAGCTTCTCTAATCAGAAGCCTGATGTAGTAAGAAACTGCGTTCTTAGACATTGGTAGCGAAGGCTTCTTAACAGCACACCATAAGGCTTCTGATTGTCCTCGTAAGGGTTTAGACCTTTTCAGATAGTACCTAAGAGCTCTGACTGGGCAAAGTACTCTCTCCAGCTCGTTACCCACCAAGTTGGACAGGCTAGGGATCTCGAACGATTTAGGCCAAGGACGTGAAGGAAGCTCGTTTTTAGCCAAAAAAACCGAGCTGCAAGGAACATGTAGCCGTTTCCGATGTGAAACCTATGTTCCTGCTGAAGGCGTGGATCTCACTTACTCTTTTAGCTGTTGCTAGGCAAACGAGGAAAAGAGTTTTTAATGTGAGGTCCTTGAAAGAGGCTGATTGGAGCGGTTCAAATCTAGATGACATCAGGAACCTTAGGACCACGTCTAGATTCCAGCCTGGAGTGGATAACCGACGTACCTTAGAGGTCTCAAAAGACCTAAGGATGTCCTGTAGATCTTTGTTGGCGGAAAGATCCAAGCCTCTGTGGCGGAAAACCGCTGCCAACATACTTCTGTAACCCTTGATCGTAGGAGCTGATAGGGATCTAACGTTCCTTAGATGTAACAGGAAGTCAGCAATCTGGGTTACAGTGGTACTGGTTGAGGAAACTGCATTGGCCTTGCACCAGCTTCGGAAGACTTCCCATTTAGATTGGTAGACTCTGAGAGTGGATGTCCTCCTTGCTCTGGCAATCGCTCTGGCTGCCTCCTTCGAAAAACCTCTAGCTCTTGAGAGTCTTTCGATAGTCTGAAGGCAGTCAGACGAAGAGCGTGGAGGCTTGGGTGTACCTTCTTTACGTGAGGTTGACGCAGAAGGTCCACTCTTAGAGGGAGAGTCCTGGGAACGTCGACCAGCCATTGCAGTACCTCTGTGAACCATTCTCTCGCGGGCCAGAGGGGAGCAACCAACGTCAGCCGTGTCCCTTTGTGAGAGGCGAATTTCTGCAGTACCCTGTTGACAATCTTGAACGGCGGGAATGCATACAGGTCGAGATGGGACCAATCCAGCAGAAAGGCATCCACGTGAACTGCTGCCGGGTCTGGAATCGGAGAACAATACAATGGGAGCCTCTTGGTCATCGAGGTAGCGAACAGATCTATGGTTGGCTGACCCCACAGGGCCCAAAGTCTGCTGCAAACATTCTTGTGAAGGGTCCACTCTGTGGGGATGACCTGACCCTTCCGGCTGAGGCGATCTGCCATGACATTCATATTGCCCTGAATGAACCTCGTTACCAGCGTGAGCCTTCGATCTTTTGACCAAATGAGGAGGTCCCTTGCGATCTCGAACAACTTCCTTGAATGAGTCCCCCACTGCTTGGAGATGTAAGCCAAGGCTGTGGTGTTGTCGGAGTTCACCTCCACCACCTTGTTTAGCTAGAGGGACTTGAAGTTCATTAAGGCCAGATGAACCGCCAACAACTCCTTGCAATTGATGTGAAGTGTCCTTTGCTCCTGATTCCATGTTCCCGAGCATTCCTGTCCGTCCAATGTCGCACCCCAGCCCGAGTCTGATGCGTCCGAGAAGAGACGGTGGTCGGGGGTCTGAACAGCCAACGAAAGACCTTCCTTGAGAAGAATGCTGTTCTTCCACCACGTTAGAGTAGACCTCATCTCTTTGGAAACAGGAATTGAGACCGTCTCTAGCGTCATGTCCTTGATCCAGTGAGCAGCCAGATGATACTGAAGGGGGCGGAGGTGGAGTCTCCCTAACTCGATGAACAGGGCCAGCGATGAAAGTGTCCCTGTTAGACTCATCCACTGCCTTACTGAGCATCGGTTCCTTCTCAGCATGCTCAGGATGCACTCTAGGGCTTGGTTGATCCTTGGGGCCGACGGAAAAGCCCGAAAAGCTCGACTCTGAATCTCCATACCCAGGTAAACAATGGTCTGGGATGGGACGAGCTGGGACTTCTCTAAATTGACCAGGAGGCCCAGTTCCTTGGTCAGATCCATAGTCCATCTGAGATTCTCCAGACAGCGACGACTTGTGGGAGCTCTTAAAAGCCAGTCGTCTAAATAGAGGGAGGCTCTGATGTCTGCCAAGTGAAGGAATTTCGCAATATTCCTCATCAGTCGCGTAAACACAAGAGGTGCCGTGCTTAGGCCAAAGCACAGGGCTTGGAACTGGTACACAACCTTTCCAAAGACGAATCTCAGGAAAGGTTGGGAGTCTGGATGGATGGGGACGTGAAAGTATGCGTCTTTCAGGTCTAACGAGACCATCCAGTCCTCCTGCCTGACCGCTGCTAGGACCGACTTCGTCGTCTCCATCGTGAACGTCTGCTTGGTGACATAAGCATTGAGCGCACTGACGTCCAGCACCGGTCTCCAACCTCCTGTCTTCTTGGCTACCAGGAAGAGACGGTTGTAAAAGCCCGGGGATTGATGGTCCCGGACTATGACCACTGCCTCCTTTTGTAGCAAGAGCGACACCTCTTGTTGCAACGCTAGCCTCTTGTCCTTCTCCTTGTAGTTGGGAGAGAGGTTGATGGGAGATGTAGTTAGAGGGGGATTGAGGCAGAACGGAATTCTGTATCCCTCCCTCAGCCACTTCACAGACTGAGCGTCTGCACCTCTGCTCTCCCAAGCTTGCCAGAAGGTCTTGAGTCTGGCTCCTACAGCTGTCTGGAGAGGAAGGCAGTCAAAACTTGCCTCTTGTGGACTTGGAACCCTTCTTGGACTTGCCACGGTGACTGTCTGCACGGGTACCTCCTCTGCTGGAGGTTCTGCCACGAAAGGGCGGGATGAACCTGGAAGCAGGTGTATCAACTGCTAAGGGGCGGTAGGGTCTAGGCACGGAAGGTAAGGTTTTAGCCTTACGTGCAGAAGAAGCCATGAGGTCATGCGTATCCTTCTGGATAAGAGAGGCAGCCATCCCCTTAATTAACTCCTCCGGAAACAGACACTTGGAAAGAGGAGCAAACAGCAACTCTGACTTCTGGCAAGGGGTGATACCAGCAGATAAGAAGGAGCACAGATGTTCTCTTTTCTTGAGGACCCCTGATACATAAGAAGCCGCAAGCTCGCCAGACCCATCCCGTATTGCCTTGTCCATGCTGGACATGATCAGCATGGCCGAGTCCTTGTCAGAAGGGGCAGTCTTCCTGCTTAAGGCTCCCAGACACCAATCGAGGAAGTTGAATATCTCGAAGGCACGAAAGACTCCCTTCAACATGTGATCAAGATCTGAAAAGGACCAGCAGATCTTCGAACGTCTCATAGCCAACCTGCGGGGAGAGTCAACCAGACTTGAGAAGTCGGCCTGGGCAGAGGCAGGAACCCCCAAGCCATGTTCCTCTCCCGTGGCATACCAGACGCTCGACTTAGAAGCCAGCTTGGGAGGAGGAAACACAAAAGAGGTCCTTCCCAGTTGCTTCTTGGACTGCAACCAATCCCCCATAACCCTCAAAGCTCTCCTTGATGATCTGGCGAGAACAAGCTTGGTGAAGGCAGGCGCAGTAGACTGCATGCCCAGAGCAAACTCGGAGGGAGGAGAACGAGGGGTTGCAGACACAAAGTGTTCAGGGTACAACTCTCTGAACAAAGCAAGGACTTTGCGAAAGTCTAAGGAGGGTGGCGAAGACTTGTGTCCTTCAACATCAGAGTGAGGATCATCTAGATGAGCAGCTTCATCCTCAGAAACCTCCTCACCCGACAGTTGAGTTGTAAGTGGCAAAGGCAGAGCAGCAAGCTGAACGGCTGAATCCTGCAGAACGGGTGCATGCGTACCTGCGGATCCATCATCATGCCTCTGCTGGACAGACTGTGAGCTGGCAACAACAAAAGCAGAGGGCCGGTGTGTGGGAGGGTCTGCGGTGGGCTGAGGAGCATGCGGTGTGGTATGCAGAGCATGCTGTAAGGCATGCGGCTCATGCTGCATGGCATGCGGCTCATGCTGCATGGGATGCGGCTCATGCTGCATGGTATGCGGCTCATGCTGCATGGTATGCGGCTCATGCTGCATGGGATGAGGCTCATGCTGCATGGTATGAGGCTCATGCTGCATGGTATGCGGCTCATGCTGCATGGTATGCGGAGCATGCTGTAAGGTCTGCAGAGCATGCTGCATGGGCTGAGGAGAATGCCGCATAGTGCTGGAACCCGGCAACTTTCGATGCGGCAGCTCACGCATGTAAGCAGAAGGTGCAGCAAGAACATGCGTCTGGCAGTGAGGACTGCGCAACGGTGGAGGAGCTCTCACAGGAGGAGGGGTGTTAACCTTCTCTGCATGATACTCCTGCATAAAAGCCGCAAGCTGAGACTGCATAGTCTGCAGCATGGACCACTTAGGGTCTACTGTGGTTGGAGCAGAGGCCTGTTGAGGGACCACTCTACCTCTCTTGGGAGGTGTGCAGTCATCAGATGACTGCGGCGAGTCCGAACTGACCCAGTGGCTACACCTGGGCCGTTGGACTAGCTCGGAAGGGACCTTACGTTTGAGCGGTCGTGAGACCTTGGTCCACCGTTTCCTCCTGGAAACCTCTTCCACAGACGAGGAATGTAAGGGCTCATTCGTCTGGGAGTGGAAGGGACGATCCTTAGCAGATACGTCCGCAACCACTGAGGATACATCTGTGCGCCGATCAAGGCCTGCCGAACCCTTTGGTCCTTCGACATTGCTTCTCCCCTGGGCTTGGGAGCTTGCAAGAGGTCCCGGACTGGGAGGACGACTGGCACGCACAGATGTATCCTCATGCGCAACACTGACACTGACACTATGCACAGCACTAGCACTAACACTTCCCACTGCACTCTTCGCTTTCAGCTCTCTGACATCTGCCAAGAGCTGATTGCGGTCACTAACCAACGACTCCACCTTATCACCGAGAGCCTGAATGGCACGCAACATATCAGCCATTACAGGCTGAGCACTCGTAGCAGGTTCGGGGGTCACCACCACAGGGGAAGGAAAAGGTTGAGGGGCATGGGGAGAGGAAATATCCAAAGAGCGAGAAGAACTCCTCCTATCTCTCTCCTTCTCTAACCTACGTGTATATCTGAGGAATTCATTAAAATCGAATTCCGAAAGCCCAGCACATTCCCCACATCGATCTTCCAATTGACAGGATTTTCCCCTACAATTGGAACATACGGTGTGAGGATCAACAGAGGCCTTCGGAAGACGCCTATTACAAGTCCTAACACTACATCGCCTGTATTTAGGAACTTGGGAATGGTCAGACATCTTGAATTTCAGAAGTAGTCAAGAGGGAATTCCAAAGTAAAGCAAAGATCGTTAACCAATGAATCAAATTAATTCCAAAAGCTTGCTAAGCTAAGGATAAAGCTTCCTGTACAGCGAAGGCTAAATTTCAGAGCAAATACTTCACCAAACCGTGAACAGAAGACTCCAAAATCAACAGCGTATCCATGTAGGTCTTGCCGGCGGCACGACAGAGGAAAAATTGAGGTCTTGTTGACAAGACGTACTTGAGTACCTGACCACAGATGGCGCTGGTGAGTACACCCCCACCTGTATAGCGATCGCTGGCGTATCCCGACCGTAGATTTCTGTCGGGCAACGGAGTTGACAGCTACATGATCATCGGGTAAGATTAATATTGAAAAAAAAAATATATATATATATATATATATATATATATATATATATATATATATATATATATATATATATATATACACAGTGATACCTCGGTAGTCGAACAAATCGGTATTCGACTAAAAAATTCAAGTAATTTTTGCTGCAGTGTTCGAACAAAAAATCGGAACTCGAACACAGCCGAACGCGTGGCCGAGTGAGATGAGCGGCCATCTCGGCTACTCTCGCCTGGTCGGGTAGCATCATTTCAAGAGAGATCATCGGTCCGACAATACGTGTTGAGAATTTATTGTGATTTAGTGCGTTTTATTGCCTTTTTTTGCCGATAATAATAAGAGGAAAACAGCGAGAACAACCATCCAGTTGAAGAAGGAAATTATTGCGAGATACGAGAGTGGTGTAGGAGTGTCTGACCTAGCCTTACAGGATGGCATGGCGAAGTCGACCATTTTGACCTTATTGAAAAACAAGGAAGTGATAAAGAAAGCTAATGTTGCACAGGGAGTGACAGCAAATAGTAAGCAAAGGCTACAAGTAATTGAGGAAATGGAAAAGTTGCTCCTTATATTTACTAAAGAAAAGCAGTTGGCCGGGGAAAGTATAAGTGAAGCTTTCATTTGCGAGAAAGCTCTTCATATTTATGAAGAATTGGTGAAGAAAAGTGTCAGTACTGGTGAAAATGATTCGTCATTTACTTTTAAAGAAGCAGGGGCTGGTTTGAGAAATTCCAGAACAGAACTGGTATTCACCGTGAGACTAGGCATGGGGAGGCAGCCAGTTTGGACCGGGCAGTGAACATCTTTAATGATAATGTTATGTCTCACTTTAGAAGAATAGTGCAGAAGAGAAAGAAGCAGCTGACAATTGACATGTTTTTCATAAAAGAAAAGAGAGCTGCTACATCCCAGCCTGATTCCCCTCCAAAGAAGAGAGACAGAAGAGAAAGAACCCATAAAGGAGATTTATCCAACCTTTTACTGGAGAGAAAAAACTCCTGAAGGGGAACTACCTAGCCACTTCATGGAAGGGGACTCTCCTTCCAAGCAGTAACCTCCCCCTTCCACTAAAAATACTAAGAAAACAGGCAGAAAACTCCAAGCAACCGTCAAAGATGGCGTCTGCAAAAGGGAAATGGGTCAGCAGGAACCATGTTAGTTGTAGCATATTGATATCGGGAGTTGTAACGGCTCTCTCGCTCTCTCCCACATATCCTACCCTATCCCTTATCCTCTGAGACAAGGATAACTCTATTCGGGGAAGGATAACCATGTCTTGCTATTAACACGTCCCTGATTTATACTCAATATCTCTTGGGATATTCGCTCCAGAGGTTAGAACTCTGTGATACCTCAAAGATAAAATTCTCTGGTATATTACTTGGAGAAATATCAAAATAGAAAGTTGCCATTGAGGAACTTCAATCAGGACAACATGGCTTGAGCCTAAAGAAACATATATATCATCATTTCCTCCTACACCTATTGGCGCAAAAGGCCTCTGTTAGATTTCACCAGTTTTCTCTATCTTGAGCTTTTAAATCAATACTTTTCCATTCATCATCTTCTACTTCACGATTCAGTCCTCAGCCATGTCAGCCTGGTTCTGGATTAAACTGAAAGATTTGTGCTTGTCCGTAAGTATTTGATTCTATAATGAGCTGTATATTATCAGAACCCTTACCATATGGTACATAGGAACTGTTAGGCTAAACATTATGGTAAGCTAACCTAAGGTTTGGATCAGGACAGGTTAGGCTAGGACCACTGACACTTCCAGATGGAGCATTAGCCTTCTAAGATTGGATAAATGAAGATGAAAATTTCCATAATGAAAAAAAGGTGGGATTTTAAACTATCAACTTCTCTAGGAACCTTGGACAGTTCACTACTATCCTAAACGTTAACTTCCATTGCTACCCAAATCCAGTAGACAAGACTCCTCTGGAATATCCCCTAATTTGAAATCATCTTTTCTTTTACATTTAAAGTACCTATCACAAACCCTCTTGCTGCTGCTTTCAACAGGTAAAGCAAATGGAGGGAGGGTACTTTTCCTCAAACAACAACCTACCTAAACATTTACCACACAAAACCCATCTTAAAATCAGTAGAAGACATTCCTGCATATGAGATAAAGAACACTTGAAAATAAAGTATACAGGACACACAAAAATGAAAATCAGTTGGAGCAAATGATATACTGTACTCTGTCGACAATAACATAGTGATGAAAATAGTGAAAATGTACCCATGCCAGGTTAGCTATCATACAACACCACATATGCTAAAATAATATTCTGTGGGGAAGAGAGGCAATTGGAGTGAGGGAGAATGGGGATTTTAATTTCTTACATATATGCGTGGACACGAAAATGCTTTGAGGGGAAAGCCATTTGAACCAGAGGTGCGCTTCTTTGAAATCATAGGAAATATAGTTTGTTTTCTATGCTGATACAACACAAATATCCAACTGCAATAATTTCCAAATATTTTCTTTCAGTTTCAATATCATAACAAACTAATTCTTTAAATACCACAATTTTTTATTACCTGCCTGGCCAAGTCTGCTACCTGAGGGATATGTCTATATCGGTTTAAATGTTCCAACACATTCATTACGCCTTGAAGAAGAGTTGCTATTTCCCCATATTCACGGCGTACTTTTAGAGCCCTGTAAAAATCAATAAGTTCTATATGCAATAAAGCATACGCATGCACACATTTCAATAAAGTTGATGACAAAAATCAAAACAAGAGTTTGAAACTACTTTAAAACAAAGAAAAATATGACTGAGTACATTACTACTGTACAACTTTCCAGATTTGTTTTCCTTTTTGGGAGAAAGTATCTACAACCCGATGTAAATCCAAAGACTAATGCAATCATCTTGAAAGGCATTGCCAAAGATTTTAAAGACAAACTGTAAAACATCATCAGGAGGGCTCCTTAAATGAGTTATAAAACCATAAACTATATAAATAATTAAACTGGAAAACCCCAAAGGGATTATTTGAATTTTACAACTTATGGAAACATAAAGGTATAAAAAACCACTTGAAGCCTTGAGGAAGGCCCAATTCTAGTAATGGTAGTTTTATGTAATATAATTCTAGTAGTGGTACTTTTCCATTACGTAAATAAAATACAATTTACATGATTTAAAATAAGCATTGTTATGTTTCCTAAGAAGCTTATAAATAATAACCACCTAAAGAACTTTGCAGAAGTTATACAGTACACAAGAAATAAAAGGGAAAGCATATGATAAGAGGGTGATCACAGAATAAAGACCATTGATTTAAGAAATAATAGAAATAGTATTATTATTATCATCATCATCATCTCCTCCCACACCCATAGCTTTTTATATTTACATTACATTGTGAATAATACAATAGTGAGCTTTACACTCACAGACTAAGATCAATCAATACACATAAAAGACTGAAGCTAAACATATAAAAAGGATTAAACTAGCATGTGAAAAAAAAGTATTTCTTCCAAGTGCTAATCTTATTTACTATTTGCATCTCAAATTTTCATAATAATGACCTTTACACTATTTCTAATGGGTCCAAGTTGAGCTCCTAAGAAAACAAAGAAGTGTATTTTGTAATAATCAAATCAACTTAAATGGTTAGGATAATTTCCAAAAATGCAGTATAATACAACTGAGATCAAACTTATTCTATAGACCAATTTTGGGGAAATTTGGACACTAGGGGTTTAGCGTAATGTATGCAGCATTTTGTCATATAGCTCCATCATACTGTGTTTACATGGTAGGAATATTTTTTGTTGTAACTCAACCATTTAAATGTTGAAAGAGTTGTGGAGTAAAATTCTTAATGCATGCTTGAATGATTTTTCAGTAACAATGACAGGTCACTATTATTCAATTTACTTAGGTGTCATGAAAAGACCCATTAACTTAGGTTGATCAGAATGTCAAGGTATGGCTTATTCTATTTTACAATATTTCTATATTCTAAAGAGTTCAGAGAATGGACAGCTATTATGTAAAGATTTTCATTTACTTTGTGTTTTGTGCAGGTGTTTTTCTGCTGGTTTTAAGATTAGTTTTGCGCCACATTTTCAGTGGATAAATTATTCTAGAAGATCTCAAGTCCTACCATACACATTCACATTCTTGTCTAGATGTCAAGGGAATTGTTAGTAAACCCAATGTTCAAAGCACCTTGTGCTTTGAAAAATTTGATCATTATCTGAACATTTATCATTTAAAGAATATCTAAATCATCCTGAATTGGGATATCTTACTAGAGAGAAAAAAAAAACAACTTGACACTATGTTGATGAAGCCGCAACTGTTCCCAAAAATCATATTCATTAATAATTGACTGTAACCTTAACAATATAAGAAAACATATTTGTAATTACTCTCAAAAGCAGATCCTGGCAAGCAGGAGCCTTTAGCTATACTTAAAGGCTCATAAGAAGAGTGCTTACAGTAGTAATCACTAAATAAATAATAGAAAAATAACACAATGATAATATTAGAATAAAGAATCACAAAACTTCTAGAGCTAGACACTACAAAAGTTGTCATATTACCCAACCAAGTTGTATCATTGTGCAAAGTCAACAAAAGTAGTCATATCAGGCAATCAAGTCATATTATGATGCAGCCTCTTAATCGCTGGTTCCAAAATTGTTTGTGGAATGTTGATTAGATGTGTGCTTGGAAGCATAAATTACAGTACACTATATGCTTCATTATCAATCATTGCTTCTAACCCAGTAAAAGTTAATCCTTTGCCTTTGGTTCAAAAAAAGGAGTGATATTTGATCTGAGAGCTCCTCTACTGTTCTCCTATCTTGAACATACATGAGTGATAACTCATTTCAAAGTCTGGCCCTTTGGAGGTACTAGCACATATTGAAATACTTATTTAACACTTTATGATCAGAACTCATATGGAATAGACTGAATGTATCATGAAGCACCCTTTATTCACCTATTCAAAAAATGTTACAGATGCACTGAAAATCTGTGTGCCTATTAGAGGTGTAATGACATGCCATGTTAATAGTCACTACACAAATAGGTTGCTCATTTGTGTTTGGTCCATAAATGGAAGAAAGGATACATTGATCCGTCTCCCGCACCGTTCATGTCTAAGACACTAATTACTTATGTCTTTGCAACAGAAGAAAAAGGACCAAATTAAGATGTCAAAGCTTGTTATGAAGGGTTTGATTCCACCCTGTAATGCACAGAGAAACATAATCTAATTTCAAATAAACTTAGTTTTCATAAATTAATTAAAACTATTGTTGTATAATTTAGATGGATGATTTACATATCATTATGTTCCATGGATCGCAATTTATTTTAAGACCCCAAAATTAAGATTTATAAATAAAAGGGATACAAGAGAAATAGGGGAGTCATTCAAGGAAGAACATGGAGTTTTTATGATAAAACAAAGTTTTATGAATACTTACCTGGTAGTTATATATACACAGCTAATAATCTCTATTTCGGCATAATTTTTCTAAACGCGGCAACCGCCTTGTGGTGGTTGGGTGGTTACACCCATTAAAGGGTGGTAGGAGGAATCATTCCCGTTTTCTGTTCTTCAGTTCATCTATGCCCGACCTGTCTCCTGAGGGGAGGTGGGTGGGCCTTCGAATGTATATATAACTTCCAGGTAAGTATTCATAAAACTTTGTTTTATCATAAAAACTCCATTTTTATGAATAGAACTTACCTGGCAGTGATTAACACACTTGGAGGAGGGTGATAGACAGTAAACATCGTTGGGGAAACAACCAAAAAAGTTGTAGGATAAAAAACACCTTGATTCCTTACCTGCTAAGGTAGCTGACTTCAAAGGTTCCTGCCTCTTGAGTCACTTTCCCTTAGGAGTGTCAGCCAGGATGTGACCTGCAGTGCTGAAAACACTCAATCGAGTCTGTCAACGGGGTGAGACCAACAATCTGACTAGACTTCAGGACTACCTATTGCCCAATATAAAAACTGCAACCTTACCAAAACCAACCACCTAACCTTTGCAAAGTAGATAAAAATTATCTAACTAGACTGAGGTGACTACACAAGTCGAAGTCCTCAGACAACCAATAAAATCATCAACCTACCTACAAGTATACAAAACTAAGGTTGAGGGGAGGTAGTAACTCCTTTGCCTAATACAGAAGCCATAGCTACGTATGGGCCCAAGGTATAGCATTTCTCATAATCCACTCTCACCTCTCTGAGGTAATGAGAGGCGAACACAGAGTTGCTTCTCCAGAATGTCGCATCCATAATTTGTCTGACCGACATGTTCTTGCGGTAAGCAAGCGAGGTCGCAATGGCTCTCACTTCGTGAGCCTGCACTTTTAAAAGTCCGAAGTGTTCCTCCTCACACAAGAGATGCGCTTCTCTTATAACTTCCCTCAGGAAAAAAGACAAAGCATTCTTGGAAAGGAGCTTTTGAGGATCTTTCACAGAACACCACAAGGAGCTAGAAGAGCCTCTCACATTTTTTGTGCGAGACAAGTAGGCCTTGAGGGCTCATAATGGACAGAGGAGCCTCTCTTGCTCTTGACCCACTAGGTTAGTCAAGTTAGGAACCTCAAAGGTCCTTGGCCAGGGCTTTGAAGGATTCTCGTTCTTAGCGAGGAAGTCTAATCTTAAAGCACAAACTGCCCCATTCAGATTGAAGCCTACCTGCTTTTCAATTGCATGGACTTCACTGACTCTTTTTAGCTGTTGCTAAGGCCAAAAGGAAGAGGGTTTTCTTCGTAACCTCCCCAAGGGGAGCCTGTGAGATGGGCTCAAATCTCTTGGTGCACAGAAATTTAAGAACCACATCAAGGTTCCAAGAAGGGGGCTTTAACTGGACCTGCTTGGTTATCTCAAAAGACTTCAAGAGGTCATGTAAGTCCTTATCGTGAGACAAGTCCAATCCTCTATGCCGACAGACTGAGGCGAGCATACTTTTGTACCCCTTGATAGTGGACACAGCCAGCTTAGCGTCCTGCCTGAGGAACAACAAGAAATCAGCAATCTGGCTCACAGAGGTAGTGGATGAGGAAATCTTGTGCTTCCTACACCAAGCCCTAAAAGTCTCCCACTTGGACTGATAGACCCTCTGTGAAGAGACCCTCCTCGCTCTGGCGATAGCTTTCGCAGCTTGCGCTGAAAATCCTCTCGATCTGACAAGCTTCTCGATAGTCTGAAGGCAGTCAGATTGAGAGCGAGGGGGTTTTGATGATACCTCTCGAAGTGGGGTTGTCTGAGCAGCTTTGGACTTGCAGGGAGGCTTCTTGGAAAGTCCATCAACAAGTCCACCACCTCCGTGAACCATTCCCTCATCGGCCAGAAAGGAGCTATCAGGATCATTCGTCCCGAATCGAGGAGAGAGAATTTCCTGACTACCAGATTGATGATCTTGAACGGGGGAAAGGCATATGTGTCCATCCCCGTCCAATCCATCAAAAAGGCGTCCACTGCTATTGCCTCCTTGTCCGGAACCAGGGAGCAATAGTTGGGGATCCTCTTGGATAAGTTGGAGGCGAAAAGATCGATGAGGGGTCTCCCCCACAGCCTCCAGAGACTCTGACAGATCTGTTGGTTGAGGGTCCATTCTGTGGGAAGGACCTGCCCTTTCCTGCTGAGCATGTCCGCCCTTACATTTCTCTGTCCCTGAACAAACCTTGTCAGCAGACCTATCTTGTTCTCCTTCGCCCAAAGAAGGAGCTCCCTTGCTGTCTCGAACAGAGACAGAGAGTGAGTCCTCCCTTGCTTTTTGATATAAGCAAGAGCTGTGGTGTTGTCTGAATTGACCTCCACAATCTTCCCAATCTTTAGCCCCAGAAAAATGCCCATCAGCTCCTTGTTGTTGATGTGCCATTCCAGCTGATTTCCTTCCCAATAGCCTGAGACCTCCTTGCTTCCTAGTGTTGCCCGGGTTCTTCTTGTGTAAGGAGATCCCTTCCCCTAACAAGGCTGGATCCAGCCACCACTTCAGAAGATTCTTGACTTCTATTGGAATGGGGAAGGAAAAGGAGTCTTCCTGCGTCTTTCTGTTCCACGTTTTCGAAAGAAAGTGCTGTAGAGGCCTTAGATGGAGTCTCCCCAGAGAGACAAACTGTTCGAGGGAGGATAGAGTTCCCAGCAAACTCATCCACTCCTTCGCTGAGCACCTCTTCTTGTCTAGGAAAGTTCTGACTTTTTCGAGACACTTGGTCTGTCTTTCCAGTGAGGGAGAAGCCCAAAAAAGAACTGAATTTAGAACTATCCCCAAATAGAGAATAGCCTGATTCGGCTTGATCTGAGACTTCTCCCTGTTGATGACCAGGCCTAGATCTTGAGCCATCATAAAAGTCTTCCGTAAATCCTCCAGACATTTCTCCCTCGATCATGAACGAATCAGCCAATCGTCCAGATAGAAGGATATCCTTATCCCCTCTTGATGCAGCCACCCTGACACATTCGCCATTATTCTGTTGAAGACTTGAGGAGCCGTGCTGAGACCGAAGCAAAGAGCTCTGAATTGGAAGAACTTGCCCTGCATTACAAATCTCAGGTACTTCCTTGAAGTCGGATGGATGGGGACATGGAAATACGCGTCCTGCAAGTCGAGGGACACCATCCAGTCCCCTGGACGTACTGAAGCCAGCACCGACTGAGTCGTCTCCATGGAGAACTTTGTCTTCTCCACAAAGACGTTGAAAGAGCTGACATCCAGGACGGGTCTCCATCCGCCCGAGTTCTTGGGGACTAGAAACAGGCGATTGTAAAAGCCTGGGGAAGATAGATCCCGAACCGGTTCTATCGCTCCCTCGTCTAGCATTTGGTCGACTAGGTCTATTAGGGCCTTCTGTTTCCCCGGATCTGTGTACCGGGCTACTAAGGCCAGCGGAGCATCTGCGAGAGGAGGTTTCTTCAGAAAGGGGATCTTGTATCCTTCCTTGATGACTGAGAGGGACCAGGTGTCTGCCCCTCTTCTCTTCCAAGACTGCCAAAAACCTGACAGTCTTGCGCCTACTGTCTGGAGGAGACGAACTTTATTTTCTGGAGCGAGGTCTGAACGAACCCCTGGTAGATCTTGGTCCTGACTCTTGCCTTCTTCCTCTAAAATCTGGTCTTGAAGAAGTAGTCCTGCCCCGAAAGGGCTGCTGGAATTTCTTTTCCTCTCGTTTCGAAGAAGGAGTGGCTGCCAAGGGCTTACGAGCAGAACGAGATAAAAGGTCTTGGGTGGCTTTTTGGGCCAGCGAAAGCATAATGTCTCTAACCAGGGACTCGGGAAAAAGATGTTGAGACAGGGGGGCGTAAAGAAGCTCAGACTTCTGTGCAATGGTCACAGACCTTGAAGTAAAAGAGCAAAGCAAGGCTCTCTCCTTTAGGATCCCAGCTGAGAACAGCGCAGCCAACTCATTCGCCCCATCTCTGAGGGCCTTGTCCATACAGGACATAATACTGGTAAGGTCCCTAGTTCCTTCCATCTGGTCAGTTTTTGTTGCCAGAGTCCCTAGCGACCAGTCTAGAAAACTAAAAACCTCAAAGGCTCTAAAAATACCTTTGACGAGATGATCCAGCTCCGACATCGACCACATGACCTTGGCTGAGTTGAGAGCATGCCTTCTAGCCAAGTCCACTAAGCCAGAGAAGTCACCCTTGGAGGAGGAAGGCACTCCCAGACCCAAAGGTTCCCCAGTTTCATACCACATACCCGCTTTTGAAGCAAGACGAGCTGGTGGAAACGAGAAGGAAGTCTTAACTGCTTGTCTCCGCTCCTTCATCCAGTCATCAATCTTCGCAAGAGCCTTCTTTGCGGAAATCGACAGTTTCATCTTGATGAAGGCCGACTGTTTCTTGGCCTTCTTTCTGTTAAATTGGGATTGAGGAGATTGAGGGGCAGCAGGTTGGAATTCCTCTCCAAAAAGTTCAAGAAGGGAGCGAGAGAGAACTTTGTAATCTCCAGCAGCGTCAGCAGGTTTATCATCGTCATCAGAAACCTCCTCGAGGTCCTGATCCACATCTGCAACATCCTTCGAACGTAAAGAAGGTTCCTTAGAATCCGACAATGGCAAATCAAAGGAATCGTCCTGCAAAAGATGGGTTGCATCCTGGAGACCAGCGCTAGAAGAGTCCTTGGAACGAGAGGCAGTATTGTCCCGAAGAGGCCGGCTGGTATCGCCCTGGCGCCGAGAACGAGAGGCAGTATCGTTCTGGTGCCGAGAGCGAGAGGCGGTATCGTCCTGGCGTCGTGAACGAGAGGCAGTATCGTCATGGCGTCGTGAACGAGAGGCGGTATCGTCGTGGCGAAGTGAACGAGAGGAGGTATCGTGCTGGTATCGTGAACGGGAGGCGGTATCATCCTGGCATCGAGAACGAGAGGCAGTATCATCCTGGCATCGAGAACGAGAAGCAGTATCGTCCTGGTATCGAGAAGAAGTATCTCCTTGTGAAAGCGCACATTCCTCATCCTGGCGCAGAGAGGGAGAAGTTTTCTTAAGAGAAGAACTCCGTTCTCTCTTAGAAGCAGACTTCTTAATAGGTAACAAGTCGTCTTTACGTCTATCAGACTGGGCGTGAGGGCGGCTAAATGCTTGCACTAACGTAAAAAGTTATTCCTGCATGACAGACATAAAGGATTTAGCAACATCAGCTGGGTCTTGCGGCCCCAAAGGGGAGGGTTGACGAATAACACTCGTAGAAGGGGGAAGATCTTCGGCAGTAAAATCCTGACTTGCAGGCTTGGGCTTCGCCCTTTTTAAAGGCACGGAGTCGAAATCATCCTCCGACGGACAATGTTCATAACTGCTAGAACCGGGAGAGAAAGAACGAGACAGTTCGTCGCGGTTCTATCTCCTCTTAGTAGGTCTTGATGCTTCAAACTTTCATTTACGTCTGGGCGAATTCGGAGAAGAAATTAACACATCCGACACGTCTTTTCCGTGACGGTCAAGAACAGCCTGGGAATCGGCAACAGGGCTGTTTGAGGCGATGGCTGACCGAGGGTACGTACCTCTCACCCCCTTTCGGTTGTCGACGTACCTTCTCCCTTGGTCCTGGGAGCTTGGTAGAGGTCTAGGCCTAGGGTAATGACAGGTTCGGTCAGTCGCCACCTCCACTACACTAACACAAGCACTTTCACTATCCTTACCTTTAAAGGCCTCCAGTTGTTCTTTAATGGCCTTCAACTCGGCAGCCAAACTAGCGTACCGAGGGTCATCCGCAGATACGGATCCTGTAGGAAGTGCAGGAGTTACTAACTCAAGGGAAGGGTCAACTTCCAAAGAGGAATCAATTATAGGTTCGAAAGATAAATCGACACTAAGTTCGTCTTCCTTACCACTAACAGACTTAGACTTAGATCTAGAAGCTCTCCTAACTCTATCGAGCTCTAGTTTACGCACATAGTGCTTCATAATCAACCAATCCTTTTCATCCAAAACTTTACATTCCGCGCACCTATTATTAAGGGCACAAACAAAACCCCTACAATTCAAACACTCGGTGTGAGGGTCTACCGCCATTTTCGGTAGTCTCACCTTACATTCCTCATTCGCACAGACACGATAGTGACTTTTTTCACTCATAATGAAAACAGCAAAAAAGCTAAGAAATAACAAAAACACGATTGCCAAATCCCCAAATCAGAGTACTTCACCAAATAGCAGACTGGTACAGCGATACAGGGAAAAGCGAAGAAAAACTCTTAATGACGGACCAACGTGTTGTCAATCCGGCCGGCAGAGATGAACTGAAGAACAGAAAACAGGAATGATTCCTCCTACCACCCTTTAACGGGTGTAACCACCCAACCACCACAAGGCGGTTGCCGCGTTTAGAAAAATTCTGCCGAAATAGAGATTATTAGCTATGTATATATAACTGCCAGGTAAGTTCTATTCATAAAAATTAACTTTGAAAAAATGGGACTCTTAAATACATAAAAAAACTGTTGTCAATTACTCATAATATATAAAATGAAAAACAACAAAATCAAGTGTATTAACCCTAAGGGTAAAAATTAAATGTCTATTCCTTCGCCAGCCTTTTCAATGAAGTAGATTTGAAGGAAAAATTATCACTAATATTGCAATCACAGAAAAATATGCCATTTGATATTTACTCATTGGCCGTTCAAAATCTATGTGAATAAAATTGGTAGTTTACTTTAATTAACATTAAACCACACTTTTTTCAGAATAAAGAATAGCAGTGAAAAGAGCTTTTGGTTACCTGTTTGTCCTTACTATTAGTTTAGCCTTAAAGGATAATCCTTAGTGTTCTGGTTAAAATATGACAATTTGTCCTAGATTGTATTTATCCTAGCTATACAAACCTGTAATCATTTAATATAGGAATTTGCTTCAGCTCAGCTGAAACAGCCGAAGAGAAAGAAAACCCGGCAGTTGTGCTGAATGGTTGGCTGGTGTTATGGGGCGGAGCTTAGCTACCCCCCCCCCCCACCACCAGCCCGATTTCCTTATTCAAACGCTTTAGGCTCAATGTGGAACATGAGAGGGGTGGGCATTTATATTAAATGATTACAGGTTTGTATAGCTGGAAAAATACAATATAGGACAAATTGTCATTTGTTCTGACGCGATATACAATCCTTATAATCATTTAATATAGGAAGACTCACTGGTTGGTGGGAGGTCTGCCTTTGCTGCTTGTGAACAGCTAACTTCCTGGATATAGACCTGGTCTCCAATGAGAGCAGAGGACTAAATCCACCTACCCCTGTCTCTTGACCCGACATGATGATAGTGGGGTCTGAGAGACTGGGAGCCGGGTCGTACGATGGCTAAGAGCATCGCGCAACCTGAGAGCGTGAATGTAAGAGACACTCGACCCTGGGGTCACAGTGACTGGATGAAGCTCCATAACCAAAAAGCAAAGGGTTTATACATCCACCATCTTCCCTGCCAAGCAGAAGACGGGGCGGAGAATACCTCTAAACAAACTAGAAATTTTATCTGGGAAGACTTGTCTTGATGTATGGAACTCCAAGGGAGGAGACAGAAAGGCAGATCACATGCAGACTGCTTTCACACTGCCAAACATACCATAAACATCAAGACAAGAGACTTCCCTGTCCCGGAGGAACTGGAGAGGTCAGACAATAGCTTGAGCCACTACTACAGGGCCAAGAACAAAGGTGTCTAAGGACGTGCGTAAACTCCCTCAAGTAAAAGGCCTTAAAGGTGATCTGGCATTTCCCAACGCCAGCCTTCAGCACTTGGCCCACAGCAAGATTTCTCTTGAAAGCAAGTGTGGGGGCAATGCCCCTGATCACTTAAGCTTTAACCCTCGCTGGTGCTTGGACTCTTGAGGAAGTCTCATATGCCTTGCTAATGGTTTCATGGATACAGAAGGATATCATGTTCCTTGACACCTCCTTGGCTCTGCTGGTGCTAACGAAGAGTCATCGACATTCAGGTCTGAGATGCCGAGTACGCTTAAGATAGCGCCAGAGACACCCGACAGGACAGAAAAGCCTCTCACCTGAACTGCCACTCGCCGCGTCCAGTAAGGAAGGAATAGTGAAGGCCTCAAACCTGGGATCGTGGATCGCTGGGTTCTGAGTCTTGGCCACAAACTCTGGCACAAAACTCAAGGAGATCTCCTTCCAACCCTCTGCGTGAGTGACATTACATGAGAGGCCATGTAACTCCCGACTCTCTTCGCCGATGCTAATGCTAGCAGAAAAACAGTCTTAAGGGTCAAGTGCCTGTCTGAGGCAAGGCTCAAGGGTTCACACGGAGCACGAGTAAGAGATCCGAGAACTAGAGTGACATCCCACTGGGGAACTCAAAGTTCCCTCGGGGGACACAACTGTTCGAAGCTCTTAATGAGCATAGAAATCTCAAGGGTGTTGGAGACAACTACGCCCTTCAAACGGAACACCATTGCAAGGGCAGACCTGTACCCTTTAATGTCAGAAACCGAAAGGAGCTTATCTCTGCAAAGAAAGACTAGGAAGTCTGCGATCTGAGTCAGAGAGGCTCCGACCGGAGAGATACCCCTTCCACTACACCAATCACAGAACACCAACCACTTCCCCTGGTAGACTGAGGAGGAGGATCTTCTAAGGTACCCTGACATCTCTCTTGCAGCGAGTCGCGAAAAGCCTCGCATTCTGAGGAGATCTGGATAGTCTCCACGCGTGAAGTCTGAGTGACTGCACCGCCTGGTGGTACCTGCTCGACAGGGGTTGTCGAAGGAAATTGGGCCAGTGTGGTAGCTCTCTCGGTGCCTCGACAAGGAGCGATAACAGATCGGGAAACCACTCCATGTGTGGCCATTGTGGAGTAATGAGAGTCATTCTGAGTTCTGGGGTTACTAGGACCCGGGACAGGACTGTGCGAAGGAAGCAAAGGGAGGGAAACGCGTAGCAATCCAGTCGATCCCAAGGATGTTGCAGTGCGTCCTCGAACGCAGCCACGGGATCTGGTACTAGAGAGCAAAACACGGGAAGCTTGGCGTTGTGCCGTGTTGCGAATAGGTCGATGCATGGATCTTTCCAGAGGTCGAGTACTCGACTTGCTACCCAAGAGTTTCTGCGACTTGGGGTGTCTGCCAGGACATTTTTCTTGCCTGGAATGTACCTGGCTGACAAGGTAACATGTTGACTCTCTGCCCACAGAAACACCTGCCTCGTCAACTGCTGCAAGGGACGTGAGAGCGTGCCCCCTTATTTGTTGACGTATGTGACCACGGATGTGTTGTCGCTCATCAGCACTACAGAGTGCTCTCTCAAACGGGCCTAGAAATAAATGAGTGCTCTTGAGACTGCCATCATTTCCAGCATGTTGATGTGCAAGTGTTTCTCCTCTTCTGACCACACACCTGACACGACCAAGTCGTCCAGGTGTGCACCCTAACCTTCCATGGACGTGTCTGTAAACAGATGGAGCTGACGTGGAGGAGGGTTTATAAGAAACTCTCTCATGAGGTTCTCCTCGTTTAGCCACCAAAGGAGATCCTCCCTTACATCGCGATCCATGAGGACCGGACAGGAAAGAGGATCGGTGGCTGCCGACCACTGCTCCTTCAGACACCACTGAAGGGAACGGAGATGGATCCGCCCGAAAGGAACTAACTTCTCAAGCGAGGAGAGGTAACCTAGAAGAGCTTGCCACTGGAGGGCTGAAAGTTGTTCCTGCAACAGGAACAGCTGCGCAACCTCTCTGAGTCTGCTGATACGTTCTTCCGAGGAAAGAAAGTGAGGTGCTGCTGAGTTGATCAGCATTCCCCGATACTTCACTTTCTGCTTGGGAATGAGGTTCAACTTCTCGTAATTCACCACGATCCCCAGATCGCAGCAAACTGCCAGAAGCGAGTCTCGGTCCTGAATCAACTGCTCCTGCGAGGGAGCGAGAATCAGCCAGTCGTCGAGATACATCAGTGGGCAGATGCCCCTTGAGTGGGCCCAAGCTGCTACCCTCGTGAACACTCGCGTGAACACTTGGGGAGCTGTGCATAGTCCAAAGCACAGGACTTTGAACTGGTACACCATGCCCTGGAAGGTGAATTGGAAGTACTTTCGAGACGACCGATGAACTGGTACTTGAAAGTATGAGTCCTTCAAGTCTATCGAAAGTATGAAGTAGTACTGCCTGATGGCTAATAGCACAGTGCGAACTGTCAGCATCTTGAACGCAGTTTGCTGAACAAACTTGTTCAATGGCAAAAGGTCGATGATCGGTCTCCAACCTGCTGTCGCCTTCTCGACAGGAGACAACAGTAGAACCCTGGTGACTGATCGTGCACGACTTCTAGCGCATCCTTCAACATTTCCTGGACCTCCACCTCTAAGGCAAGACCCTTCGGAAATGTTTGAGCATACGTATGGAACGCTATTGGAGTGGAGGATAGGGGGGCCGATGAAGTACGAATGGGAGCTTGTACCTTTCGCAAAGGGTCTACACTACCCGTTCCTCGGCCCCGAGGTGCTGTCACATCGCCCAATGGCGCGATAGGCATCCCCTACCTTCGGCAGCATGGGAAGGGGAAAGCAAATCTCAGCGTTTCCCTTTCCCTCGCTTGCCCTTGTTCTTTCCCCAACATGGAGGAGCTCCCAAGGGAGGTTGAAAGGTCTGTTTGGGGTCAGAACCTTTCTAAACAGGAGCAGGTCTCGGCTGTACAGGAGCATGACCAGCGGTACCCTTGCTACTTCCTGTATACTTAGCCTGACTCGGCCTAGCCACGGAAGGTTTCACGGGACTAGGTCCCTTGAAACTCGCAGCCTGCCTCTGGTGGATAATGGAGTCCTTCAAGTCGAGGCGCCATTTATCCTGCACGGCCCGAACTTCCTCTGGTGGAAAGAGGGAAGTTGCAGCTCTAATAGGAGCGTTCCTAAGTGCCAGGGCCTCTCCTGAACCAATCTGTCTCGCCAAACGAGCGGCTACTGCCTCGCGCTTTTTGAGGATCAGATTGGCATACTGGGTAGCAAGCTGGTCCAAGAAAAAAGCAACAGCTTTCCCACCAGACAAAGCCAGGTTCCTGTACTGCTCCAAGTGTTCGTGGGTAGAGAGTTTGGTGTCCCGCACCAACACTGTGGCCGTACCACACCAGTGGTCAAGCCATGAAGCAGCTTGGAGAGCAGCTACAGAGATGGACTCCATAGTTGAAATCTCAGAGGCCGAGAAGGAGACACTCTGATATTTCAAACTCTCGACTGAGGAACCCCCAGCAAGCGCTTCGACCGCGGGGTAGAGAGGGAGAGGACAAGGCACAGAAGACTCTGTGACATAGTACCTCTTCTGTCGCTGGAGTGGTTGAGGGAGAAGCTTGTTCGAACCTTGGCTCCTAAGTGAGTCACGCTGTGGAGGTGGCTGATCCCTCGGTCCCGCTACATCCGTAGGTGTAGGGGAAGTGACATGCTGCACAGGTGATGACATCCCCCATGAATACCCTCACTCTGGTCCTAATACCGAACCAGGCGTGTATTCAGGAGTCGAGGAAAGACCCTGGCAGGGTTCACCCCCGATGGAATGCATCCAGGTTCCCACTGTGACCGAGTGTGTGACTGGTCGCTGCGAGCCCCACGAAGCTCCTGAAGGAGCTCGAGCATGAGCAGGGTCACTGGGAACTGCAGTGCTCACACCAGGAGGTGTAGACAGATTAATCGCACGAGTGGTGTGTGCGGCCTCACCTATTTCATGGCCAGAAAGCATGGGGGTTGGCTGCACCTCGCGCGGCTGGTATGCGTGAGAGCTAGCCTGGTCGTGCACGACCGGCCCCCATGTCACAGGCTGAGCCGCGAGGTGGCTCCATGGCGGGCCCGAGTTGCGTAGGTCGAGTGCGCGGCTATCTGGGCCTGCTCCCTCCTCACGCGACACACGAGTCGTTGAGTTGGTCCGCGTGGCTACCCCGTGGAGGTAGTCATGAGTACCGTGGATTCTTCACGAGAGACCACAGCTGTGATTTCTCGTGCCAAAGCCTAAACTCTCATTTCCCAGCTCAAGAGCGGTTCAATTTGAGTCTGAACAGCAGCTCTGGGGCCCGAGGATCCTGTCACCATGCTCTGGGAGACGATACCTATGCCCTGAAGCACGGTTGTCATGCATGGAGACCTTGAACACTCCCACGAGCGCGGGGAACACAGGAATCTCTTGCATCGCCCTCATCCTCCGGAGGAGAAGGGGTGTCTCGGGGCGCCATGTCCCTTCAACAGTGACTGGCCTTCCTGGGCCTCTTTGCTTTCCTCTTCTTCTTTATCCTTGGGGAAGAGTCAGAGTCAGAAGATGAAGACAAAGAGGAGGAAAGAGAGGAGGAGGAACTAGAAGAGGGATACCACCCACGCTTCCTCTTCTTGTGCCCCCTCCGAGGTACTGGAACGGTGGTCGAGGCAACAATAGACGACACTGGACGAGGATGAACAACCTGAGCAATATCTGTAGGAAAAGCCGTGGTCGGTAGTCTCTTGAGACGACACACTTTGCACCAACTCCCCCTTCTTCTTTGAAAGAGGCGAGCTCTCCGAAGCAGAAGCAGCTTTAGGGGTCCGGCGATATTTGCGTCGATTCTCGAAAGCTTGCCACTGCAACGGCGGCCAGGATTCACTCACGGCAGGGAGAACCTTGAGATCAAGGTTTTCCCCTGCATGTTGGGCAGAGCGTGTGTGGGTCTACAGAAGGTGATGAAAGCCACCTACTGCAGCACCCGCAACGGCCTACACAACATTGCATTTTACGAGTAACTTTCTCCTCCATAACAATCACACAATCACTAGTACACAAGTACAAAAGAAGGCAAAGGGCTGCAACATAAAGAGCAGAGAGTAGCACAACCTCCACGTTGAGCCAAAGCGAGTGAATGTGGAAAGCGGGCTGGCGGTGGTGGTGGTGGTGGGGGGGGAGCTAAGCTTTGCCCCATACCGCCAGCCAACCATTCAGCACAACTGACTGGTTTTCTTTCTCTTCGGATGTTTCAGCTGAGCTGAAGCAAGTTCCTATAGCAAATGACTACGAGGTTTGCATATCGCGTCGGAACAAACCTAATAATAATAATAACAACTTACAGAGCTCGTAGCCAGTCATCTAGTCTATAAAGCATTCAGCTTGAGTAAGACCAATGAATAAAAACTGCATATATAATGTTGAACAAACGTTTGTGATCTAACAAATTTGTTACACAGAACCTAATCTTCTTATTAATCTCTGGCATCATAATTCAATAAGATCGATGCGCATACTATTTAAGGATTTTCATAATCCCAATCATTCTTTGCACCAATATCTTTGCAGACTGTTCAATCAACTATATAACAAAAGGTATGCATTTACTTCTAACAGTCTTGCCATTTCTTTCATAAGGTTCAATAATATACAGCATTCTAAAAGTACTAATCTGACGGTGACCAAATTGCAGAATGATCTGCCTAATCCAATAGTAGAATCGGTGAAACTTCAGAAGTTGAAAATTGGTGCAACTGCTTATCTGATGAGCTGGTTAAGTTGTGTCTCATTTCATAGTTTGTTACTTTATTTGTCCAACAATGTTTTATATCTTAATGCACTCTTTTTTTTTTACATTACTCCCATTTTAAAGTTTATTCCTTATCTCTCCATTTATCCCCACTGGACTGCTTCCCCTTTGAGTTATTGAGCTTACAGCATTTTTGCTCTTCTAACTTGGGGTAGCATCTTAGATGATGATGATGATGATGATGATGATAATAACAAATATAACAGTAATAATGATAACATTAATAAATAATAACAAATGATCCAATAAACAACAAGAGTAAAGTCTTAGTAGTCAGGAACAGTTTACAGATATTGACTGGATTTTCAAATCTGGCCAACTTGTTATAAGAGTTAGAGGTAACATATCTGGAAGGTCTCTGCTTTTGTAGCTGGCTAAACCTATACCAACAGAAATGCTAAATGTTCAAACTCTGAAAAGGTAATACAATTCTAAGCTATATCTAGATGGTCCATTTATGAATAGCAACTCATCATCTGTCTAGAAGACACATCATTGGAAGTCTTGGGACACTCAAAAAATGAATAGTTTCTATAAATAAAATGGTTCTTCACAAAAATCCATTACAGCACTTATTATGCATTTCATGATCATAAAATGGACTGATTGCAAGTAATGAATATAAAGTATTCATAAAAAATCTTGTGAGTTCCCTTAATCAAATGTTCTTGTAATTATAAAACCATGTCCTAAAATTTTAATTTCTGAATTCTTTACTTACTCTAGCTTTTGTACTCCCTCTACCAACATCTGCAAATGATTCAGTGTTGTAATAGAATTAGTAAGATTCCTCTTTGCTGTATCCAGTTGTTTTATGTCTCTAGTTATTTCTTTCACTCTCTGCTCTGATTCTCCAGCTCTTTCCTGGAAATTAAAAAAAAGCTATCAGCAAAGGAATTTTTTTTAAAAATGTTATTTTTATTAATAAAATAAATTTTTGAATATACTTACCCGGTGATCATATAAGCTGCAGCTCTGCTGCCCGACAGAAAAACCTACGGTCAAAATACGCCAGCGATCGCTATGCAGGTGGGGGTGTACATCAACAGCGCCATCTGTCGAGCAGGTACTTAGTACTCCAAGTAAACAAAGAACCAATTTTCTCCTCGGTCCACTGGGTCTCTATTGGGGAGGAAGGGAGGGTCCTTTAATATATGATCACCGGGTAAGTATATTCAAAAATTTATTTTATTAATAAAAATAACATTTTTCAATATTAAACTTAGCCGGTGATCATATAAGCTGATTCACACCCAGGGGGGTGGGTAGAGACCAGCATTACATGTTTACATTATTATGAGCTAAGTATTTTGTATTTCATTTTAGCAGTTATTCAAAATAACAAACATAAAATAAATAAGTACCTGGTAAGGAAGTCGACTTGAACAATTACTCTGCCTTTTTAAGTACGTCTTCCTTACTGAGCCTCGCGATCCTCTTAGGATGCTGAGCGACTCCTAGGAGCTGAAGTATCAAGGGTTGCAACCCATACTAAAGGACCTCATCAAAACCTCTAATCTAGGCGCTTCTCAAGAAAAGAATTTGACCACCCGCCAAATCAACCAGGATGCGAAAGGCTTCTTAGCCTTCCGGACAACCCAAAAAACAACAATAAAAACATTTCAAGAGAAAGATTAAAAAAGGTTATGGAATTAGGGGAATGTAGTGGTTGAGCCCTCACCCACTACTGCACTCGCTGCTACGAATGGTCCCAGGGTGTAGCAGTTCTCGTAAAGAGACTGGACATCTTTAAGATAAAAAGACGCGAACACTGACTTGCTTCTCCAATAGGTTGCGTCCATTATACTCTGCAGAGATCTGTTTTGTTTAAAGGCCACTGAAGTTGCGACAGCTCTAACTTCATGTGTCCTTACCTTCAGCAAAGCATGGTCTTCCTCATTCAGATGGGAATGAGCTTCTCGTATCAACAGTCTGATATAATAGGAAACTGCATTCTTTGACATAGGTAAAGAAGGTTTCTTAACAGCACACCATAAAGCTTCTGACTGTCCTCGTAAAGGTTTAGTTCGTCTTAAATAAAACTTAAGAGCTCTAACAGGGCATAAGACTCTTTCTAGTTCATTTCCAACCAAATTAGAAAGGCTTGGAATATCGAACGATTTCGGCCAAGGACGAGAAGGTAGTTCGTTTTTGGCTAGAAAACCAAGCTGTAAAGAACATGTAGCCGTTTCAGATGAAAATCCGATGTTCCTGCTGAAGGCGTGTATCTCACTGACTCTTTTAGCTGTTGCTAAGCAGACGAGGAAAAGAGTCTTTAAAGTGAGATCTTTGAAGGAGGCTGATTGTAGTGGCTCGAACCTTTCTGACATAAGGAATCTTAGTACCACGTCTAAATTCCAACCTGGTGTGGCCAAACGACGCTCCTTCGAGGTCTCAAAAGACTTAAGGAGGTCCTGTAGATCTTTGTTGTTGGAAAGATCTAAGCCTCTGTGACGGAAGACTGCTGCCAACATGCTTCTGTAACCTTTGATCGTGGGAGCTGAAAGAGATCTTTCCTTCCTCAGGTATAATAGGAAGTCAGCTATTTGGGTTACAGAGGTACTGGTTGAGGATACTGATACCGACTTGCACCAGCTTCGGAAGACTTCCCACTTCGACTGGTAGACTCTAAGAGTGGAAGTCCTCCTTGCTCTAGCAATCTCCCTGGCTGCCTCCTTCGAAAAGCCTCTAGCTCTCGAGAGTCTTTCGATAGTCTGAAGGCAGTCAGACGAAGAGCGTGGAGGCTTGGGTGTACCTTCTTTACGTGTGGCTGACGTAGAAGGTCCACTCTTAGAGGAAGAGTTCTGGGAACGTCCACCAGCCATTGCAGTACCTCGGTGAACCATTCTCTCGCGGGCCAGAGGGGAGCAACCAACGTCAACCTTGTCCCTTCGTGAGAGGCGAACTTCTGCAGTACCTTGTTGACAATCTTGAACGGGGGGAATGCATAAAGGTCTAGATGGGACCAATCCAGTAGAAAAGCATCTATATGAACTGCTGCTGGGTCCGGGATTGGCGAGCAATAAATTGGGAGCCTCTTGGTCATCGAGGTTGCAAAGAGATCTATGGTAGGTTGGCCCCATGTGGCACATAGTCTCTTGCACACATTCTTGTGTAGGGTCCATTCTGTTGGGATGATTTGACCCTTCCGACTGAGGCGGTCCGCCATGACATTCATGTTGCCTTGAATGAACCTCGTTACTAGAGACAGGTTTAGATCTCTTGACCAGGTGAGGAGGTCCCTTGCGATCTCGTACAACGTCATAGAATGGGTCCCTCCTTGTTTGGAGATGTACGCCAAGGCCGTGGTGTTGTCTGAGTTCACCTCCACCACCTTGCCTAGAAGGATGGACTTGAAGCTTTTCAAGGCCAGATGAACTGCCAGTAGCTCCTTGCAGTTGATATGTAACGTTCTTTGATCCGAGTTCCAAGTGCCCGAGCATTCCCGACCGTCTAATGTCGCACCCCAGCCCGTGTCCGATGCGTCCGAGAAGAGAACGTGGTTGGGGGTCTGAACAGTCAGGGGCAGACCCTCTCTGAGGTAGATGTTGTCCTTCCACCAAGTCAGTGATGACTTCATCTTCTCGGAAATGGGGATCGAGACCGCTTCTAGCGTCTTGTCCTTTCTCCAGTGAACAGCTAGGTGAAATTGAAGGGGACGGAGGTGCAATCTCCCTAACGCAATGAACTGGTCCAGTGATGAAAGCGTCCCTATCAGACTCATCCACTGTCTGACTGAACATCGGTCCTTCTTTAGCATGTTCTGGATGCATCCTTGGGCTTGACTTATTCTGGGGGCCGACGGAAAAGCCCGAAAAGCTTGACTGTGAATCTCCATCCCTAGGTACACTATAGTTTGGGATGGGACCAGTTGGGACTTTTCCATATTGACCAGGAGACCCAATTCCTTGGTCAGATCTAGAGTCCACTTTAGATTCTCCAGACAGCGACGACTGGACGAAGCTCTTAGAAGCCAGTCGTCCAAATAGAGGGAGGCTCTGATGTCTGCTAAATGCGGGAATTTGGCAATATTCCTCATCAGTTTCGTAAAGACTAGAGGCGCCGTGCTTAGGCCAAAGCACAGGGCTTGAAATTGGTAGACAAACTTCCCGTAAACGAACCTTAGAAAAGGTTGGGAATCTGGGTGGATGGGGACATGAAAGTAAGCGTCCTTGAGGTCTAAAGAGACCATCCAGTCTTCCTTCCTGACCGCTGCTAGAACAGACTTTGTCGTCTCCATGGCGAACGTCTGCTTTGTGACAAAGACATTCAGAGCACTGACGTCTAGCACCGGTCTCCACCCTCCTGTCTTCTTTACCACTAAGAAGAGACGGTTGTAGAAGCCTGGGGATTGATGGTCCCAGACTTTGACTACCGCTCCCTTTTCTAGTAAGAGAGACACCTCTTGCTTCAAAGCTAGTCTCTTGTCCTCCTCTCTGTACCTGGGAGACAAGTCGATGGGAGTCGTTGCTAGAGGGGGCTTGCGCAAGAACGGGATCTTGTACCCTTCTCTGAGCAACTTCACAGATTGTGCATCTGCGCCCCTGTTCTCCCAGGACTGCCAGTAGTTCTTGAGTCTGGCTCCTACTGCTGTCTGAAGAAGGTGGCAGTCAGACTCTGCCTCTAAAGGACTTGGTACCTTTCTTCTTACTCCCACGTTTACCTTCGGCACGAGTACCTCCTCTGCTGGAGGCTCTGCCACAAAAGGGCGGAATAAATCTTGACGCTGGAGTATCCATCCTGGGTCTAGACACGGTAGGCAAAGGGGTGGCTTTGCGGGCAGATGACGCAACCAGGTCATGCGTGTCTTTTTGAATCAAGGAGGCAGCAATCTCCTTGATCAACTCCTCTGGGAAAAGGCACTTTGAGAGAGGAGCAAACATAAGTTCCGATCTCTGACATTGTGTTACTCCAGCTGACAAGAAGGAGCAAAGGTTTTCCCGTTTCTTGAGGACCCCGGAAACGAACGAAGCCGCAAGCTCACTGGAACCGTCCCGTATGGCCTTGTCCATGCAGGACATAACGAGCATGGAAGTTTCCTTGTCAGAAGGGGAGGTCTTCCTGCTCAACGCTCCCAAACACCAATCCAAAAAGTTAAAAACCTCGAAGGCGGCTCTGAACACTCCTTTCATCAGATGGTCTAAGTCTGAAGGAGTCCAACAAATCTTGGAGCGTCTCATGGCTAGCCTGCGGGGAGAGTCTACTAGACTTGAGAAGTCGCCCTGGGCAGAGGCACGAACTCCCAAGCCGAGAACTTCTCCCGTGGCATACCAGACGCTCGATCTGGAAGCGAGTTTCGCAGGGGGAAACAAGAACGCTGTCTTCCCAAGGTGCTTTTTGGACTGCATCCAATCTCCCAACACTCTTAAAGCTCTCTTGGACGAGCGGGCGAGGACGAGCTTCGTAAAGGCAGGCGCGGATGACTGCGTGCCTAAAGCGAACTCAGATGGAGGAGAGCGTGGGGCTGCAGAAACAAACTGATCAGGATACATCTCCTTGAACAGTGCACGAACTTTCCTAAGTCCAAGGAGGGAGGCGTGGTCTTGGGTTCGTCGATGTCCGTGTGCGGGTCGTCAAGGTGTGCAGCGTCGTCATCATCAGAGAGTCCATCGTCTGAATACTGAGGAGGAAGCAGCAAAGGAGTAGGAATTGGCTGGTCAGCTGAGTCCGGCAGCACGGGTGCATGCGTGACTGCACTGGACGCAACGTCATGGAACTGTTGGCCAGTCTGTGAGCTGGCAACAACCATAGCAGCGCGGGGGCGCAAAGCGTCTACTCCTGACTGTCTAGTCTGCTGTGGGCGAGTAGTGGTAACCACACTGGGTTGCGGAGGTTGACGCACCGCGTCAAAACAAAACAACTTAGGTTGTTGTTGTTGTAACTCGCGAACGTCAACGGAGGGTTCCGTGCGTCGCTGAACGTCAACATGCGGCTGGCAGGGTACACTGCGCATGGGTGGCGGGACTCTCACAGCTGGAGTGCGGGAGAAGGTAGCCTCAGCGTCCACTGGACGCACAACCGTGGTTGGTTGTAGGCTAACGGGTGCAGCGTCAACCTTCTCCGCACGAAAGTCCTGCATTAAAGACGTTAACTGCATCTGCATGGTCTGCAGCAAAGACCACTTAGGGTCTACAGTAGCAGGTGCGGCAACAGACGGTGTTACTGCCTGTTGCGGTACCGCTTTGCCTCTCTTAGGAGGTGTGCAGTCATCGGAAGACTGCAGCGAGTCCGAACTGACCCAGTGGCTACAACTGGGCCGTTGGACTTGCGCGGAAGGGACCGACTTGCGTTTAAGAGGCCGTGAGACCTTGGTCCATTGTTTCTTCCGAGAAACATCTTCCGCAGACGAGGAATAAATGGGCTCTCTCGTCTTCTTGTGGGTGGGGCGATCTTGGTAAGATACGTCCGAAACCACGGAGGGAACGTCTGTCCGCTGATTAAAGCCTGTCGAACCCTTTGGTCGTACGACATTGCTTCTCCCCTGGGCTTGGGAGCTTGCAAGAGGTCCCGGACTGGGAGGACGACAGGCACGAACAGACGCACCCTCAAGCGCAACACTAACACTTTCCACAACACTACCACTCACTTTGTCACTACCCACTGCACTCTTACCCTTCAACTCCTTGACGTCTGCCATGAGTTGGTTACGGTCACTCGCCAATGACTCGACTCTCTCACCCAGAGCCTGGATGGCACGCATCATATCTGCCATCGAAGGTTGTTGAGTGCTAGAAGGGGGATCAGAAGCAACCACTACAGGGGAAGGAATAGGTTGTGGGGCATGGGGAGAGGAAATATCAACGGAGCGAGATGAACTTCTCCTGACTCTCTCTCTCTCTCTAGCCTACGTGAATATTTCAGGAATTCGAGAAAATCGAATTCCGAAAGCCCAACGCATTCCTCACATCGATCTTCCAATTGACAGGTTTTACCCCGACAATTGGAACAAACGGTGTGCGGATTGATAGAGGCCTTCGGAAGACGCCTTGAACAGTCCCTAGCACTACACTTCCTGTATTTAGGGACTTGAGAAGGGTCAGCCATCTTGAATTAGTCAAAGGGGAATTCAAAATCTATCCAAGTCGTCAACAAATAATCCAAAAATCAATAAAAGAATGCAAGGATGTATTGAAGATAACCTCTGCAAAGCGAAAGCTAATAACTAGAAATGTGTACTTCACCAAAATCCGTGAAAACCAATCCAGTAAGCAACAGCGAATTTAGTAGGTCTTGCCGGTGGCACGACAGAGAGAAAATTGGTTCTTTGTTTACTTGGAGTACTAAGTACCTGCTCGACAGATGGCGCTGTTGATGTACACCCCCACCTGCATAGCGATCGCTGGCGTATTTTGACCGTAGGTTTTTCTGTCGGGCAGCAGAGCTGCAGCTTATATGATCACCGGCTAAGTTTAATATTGAAAATTCTGTTATGTGGGCAACTAGGGTTTTATAACCTCGAGAATTCATCTTTCCTTTATCAAAGGTCATATGCTATACTTCACAGCCTGTTATGATATGAATCTGCATGATATATTTCGCTATCTGTTATGAAATAAATTAGGTGTAGAAATAAAAAAAATTCAACTAATTATCATGTTCTACATACACAAACCTTCTGCTTTGCTTGTGCCTCCATACTCTGAGTAGCAGAAATTCGTGTTTTGATTTCCAGTTTAAGAGTATCGGTGGACTCAGAAATTAATTTTGAGCTACAATTTTGGGATTAACACAGTTTGATTGAGTTTATACCATAAACTATTTCCCAAAATTTTACTTAAAACGAGTGAACAGTTTTTTCTTAATGATTTTTTTTATTTCATGTTTTTCAAAATCTATCTTCTCCCACATTTTTTGAAAAAATAAATGCATCACTAATTATTAGTAATAATAAGATATATAGAATGCAAACAATAACTTTACTAAGCACTGAAAAGGATTCGTTTATTTTTATTTTTAAATTTGTGAATGTTTTTTAAAAATTTTCTCAATCCAGGTAAAACATCCTTTCATCAGAAAATGTTCCCTATCTTACCAACTGTTTAAATTCGTTAAAGACTTGACACGCTAAATATGCTCCCTCAATTCCTATTTTAGAATAGCAAAACATAATCTGGGATTTATACGGTATAAAAAAAAAATTCCCATCCATTACACAACTCTTTCACTGCTTAATAATAAAACATATGTTGAATCATGTTATTTTCCTTAGTAAAATAAATTTTTGAATATACTTACCCGATGATCATGTAGCTGTCAACTCTGTTGCCCGACAGAAAAATCTAAGGTCGGGATACGCCAGCGATCGCTATACAGGTGGGGGTGTACATCAACAGCGCCATCTGTCGAGCAGGTACTCAAGTACTTCTTGTCAACAAGAACTCAATTTTCTCCTCGGTCCACTGGTTCTCTATGGGGAGGAAGGGAGGGTCCTTAAATTCATGATCATCGGGTAAGTATATTCAAAAATTTATTTTACTAAGGAAAATAACATTTTTCAATATTAATCTTACCCGATGATCATGTACTGTAGCTGATTCACACCCAGGGGGGTGGGTGGAGACCAGCATACATGTTAACATTAGAAGCTAAGTATCCCGTATTTCATTTTAGCAGTTATTCAAAATAACAAACATAAAATAAATAAGTACCTGGTAAGGAAGTCGACTTGAACCATTACTCTGCCTTTTTTAAGTACGTCTTCCTTACTGAGCCTAGCGATCCTCTTAGGATGCTGAGCGACTCCTAGGTGCTGAAGTATGAAGGGCTGCAACCCATACTAAAGGACCTCATCAAAACCTCTAATCTAGGCGCTTCTCAAGAAAGAATTTGACCACCCGCCAAATCAACCAGGATGCGGAAGGCTTCTTAGCCTTCCGTACAACCCAAAAAACAACAATAAAAAGCATTTCAAGAGAAAGATTAAAAAAGGTTATGGGATTATGGGAATGTAGTGGTTGAGCCCTCACCTACTACTGCACTCGCTGCTACGAATGGTCCCAGGGTGTAGCAGTTCTCGTAAAGAGACTGGACATCTTTGAGGTAAAATGATGCGAACACTGACTTGCTTCTCCAATAGGTTGCATCCATAACACTCTGCAGAGAACGGTTCTGTTTGAAGGCCACTGAAGTAGCGACAGCTCTAACTTCATGTGTCCTTACCTTCAGCAAAGCAAGGTCTTCTTCCTTCAGATGAGAATGGGCCTCTCTAATCAAAAGCCTGATGTAATAAGAAACTGCGTTCTTAGACATCGGTAAAGCAGGTTTCTTGATAGAACACCATAAAGCTTCTGATTGTCCTCGTAATGGCTTTGTACGTCTTAAATAGTACTTAAGAGCTCTTACTGGGCAAAGTACTCTCTCTATTTCGTTCCCAACCAAGTTGGACAGGCTTGGGATCTCGAACGACTTGGGCCAAGGACGAGAAGGAAGCTCGTTTTTAGCTAAAAAACCAAGCTGCAAGGAACATGTAGCCGTTTCAGATGTAAAACCTATGTTCCTGCTGAAGGCGTGAATCTCACTGACTCTTTTAGCTGTTGCTAAGCAAACTAGGAAAAGAGTCTTCAATGTGAGATCCTTAAAAGAGGCTGATTGAAGCGGTTCGAACCTTGCTGACATCAGGAACTTTAAAACCACGTCTAGGTTCCAGCCTGGTGTGGCCAACCGACGCTCCTTTGAGGTCTCAAAAGACCTAAGGAGGTCCTGTAGATCTTTGTTGGTGGAAAGATCTAAGCCTCTGTGGCGGAAGACCGCTGCCAACATGCTTATGTAACCCTTGATCGTAGGAGCTGATAGGGATCTTACGTTCCTTAGATGTAAAAGGAAGTCAGCTATCTGCGTTACAGAGGTACTGGTTGAGGATACTGCATTCGCCTTGCACCAGCTTCGGAAGACTTCCCATTTAGACTGGTAGACCTTGAGAGTGGATGTCCTCCTTGCTCTGGCAATCGCTCTGGCTGCCTCCTTCGAAAAGCCTCTAGCTCTTGAGAGTCTTTCGATAGTCTGAAGGCAGTCAGACGAAGAGCGTGGAGGCTTGGGTGTACCTTCTTTACATGCGGCTGACGCAGAAGGTCCACTCTTAGAGGAAGAGTCCTGGGAACGTCCACTAGCCATTGCAGTACCTCGGTGAACCATTCTCTCGCGGGCCAGAGGGGAGCAACCAACGTCAACCGTGTCCCTTCGTGAGAGGCGAACTTCTGTAGTGCCCTGTTGACAATCTTGAACGGAGGGAACGCATACAGGTCTAGATGGGACCAGTCCAGAAGAAAGGCATCCACGTGAACTGCTGCTGGGTCTGGAATCGGTGAACAATACATCGGGAGCCTCTTGGTCATCGAGGTAGCGAATAGATCTATGGTGGGCTGGCCCCACAGGGCCCATAGTCTGCTGCAAACATTCTTGTGAAGGGTCCACTCTGTGGGGATGACTTGACCCTTCCGGCTGAGGCGATCTGCCATGACATTCATATCGCCCTGAATGAACCTCGTTACCAGCGAAATCTTTCGATCTTTTGACCAAGTGAGGAGGTCCCTTGCGATCTCGAACAACTTCCTCGAATGAGTCCCTCCTTGCTTGGAGATGTACGCCAAGGCTGTGGTGTTGTCGGAGTTCACCTCCACCACCTTGCTGAGATGGAGGGACTTGAAGTTTATCAAGGCCAGATGAACTGCCAATAGCTCCTTGCAGTTGATGTGAAGTGTTCTCTGCTCCTGATTCCACGTGCCCGAGCATTCCTGTCCGTCCAGTGTCGCACCCCAGCCCGTGTCCGATGCGTCCGAGAAGAGACGGTGGTTGGGGGTCTGAACAGCCAATGGTAGACCTTCCTTGAGAAGAATGCTGTTCTTCCACCACGTCAGTGAAGACCTCATCTCTTCGGAAATGGGTACTGAGACCGCTTCTAGCGTCATGTCCCTTTTCCAGTGAGCAGCTAGATGAAACTGAAGGGGGCAGAGGTGGAGTCTGCCTAACTCGATGAACTGGGCCAGCGATGAAAGTGTCCCTGTTAGACTCATCCACTGCCTGACTAAACATCGGTTCCTTCTCAGCATGCTCCGGATGCATTCTAGGGCTTGACTGATCCTGGGGGCCGACGGAAAAGCCCGAAAAGCTCGACTCTGAATCTCCATACCTAGATAGACAATGGTTTGAGATGGGACGAGCTGGGACTTCTCTATATTGACCAGGAGACCCAATTCCTTGGTCAGATCCATAGTCCATCTGAGATTCTCCAGACAGCGACGACTTGACGAAGCTCTTAAAAGCCAGTCGTCCAAATAGAGGGAGGCTCTGATGTCTGCCAAGTGAAGGAATTTGGCAACATTCCTCATCAGTTTCGTAAACACAAGAGGTGCCGTGCTTAGGCCAAAGCACAGGGCTTGGAACTGGTACACGACCTTTCCAAAGACGAACCTTAGGAAAGGTTGGGAGTCTGGATGGACGGGGACATGAAAGTACGCGTCTTTCAGGTCCAACGAGACCATCCAGTCTTCCTTCCTGACCGCTGCTAGGACCGACTTCGTCGTCTCCATTGTGAACGTCTGCTTGGTGACAAAAGCGTTGAGAGCACTGACGTCCAGCACCGGTCTCCAACCTCCTGTCTTCTTCGCTACCAGGAAGAGACGGTTGTAGAAGCCCGGGGATTGATGGTCCCGGACTATGACTACCGCTCCCTTTTGTAGCAAGAGCGACACCTCTTGTTGCAACGCTAGCCTCTTGTCCTTCTCCTTGTAGTTGGGAGAGAGGTTGATGGGAGAAGTTGCTAGAGGGGGACTGCGGCAGAACGGAATCCTGTACCCCTCCCTTAGCAACTTCACAGACTGAGCGTCTGCACCTCTGTTCTCCCAAGCCTGCCAGAAGTTCTTGAGCCTGGCTCCCACTGCTGTCTGGAGAGGTAGGCAGTCAAATTCTGCCTTTTGAGGACTTGGAACCCTTCTTCAATTTGCCACGATGACTGTCGGCACGGGTACCTCCTCTGCTGGAGGTTCTGCCACGAAAGGGCGGGATGAACCTAGACGCTGGTGTGTCCATCCTAGGTCTAGGCACGGAAGGTAAAGCTTTGGCCTTACGTGCGGAGGACGCCACCAGGTCATAGGTGTCCTTCTGGATCAATGAGGCAGCCATCCCCTTGACCAGCTCTTCCGGAAAGAGACACTTGGAAAGCGGAGCAAACAACAACTCCGACTTCTGGCATGGAGTGATTCCAGCAGACAAGAAGGAGCAAAGATGGTCTCTCTTCTTAAGCACTCCCGACACGTACGAAGCCGCAAGCTCACCAGACCCATCCCGAATGGCCTTGTCCATGCTAGACATGATAAGCATGGCAGAGTCCTTATCCGAAGGGGAAGTCTTTCTGCTTAAAGCTCCCAAACACCAATCGAGGAAGTTGAAGATCTCAAAAGCACGAAAAACTCCCTTCAACAGATGATCCATGTCAGAAAAGGACCAGCAAATCTTAGATCGTCTCATAGCCAGCCTGCGGGGAGAGTCAACCAGACTTGAGAAGTCGCCCTGGGCAGAGGCAGGAACTCCCAAGCCGGGTTCCTCTCCCGTGGCATACCAGACGCTAGATTTGGAAGCAAGCTTGGTAGGCGGAAAGATGAAAGCAGTCTTTCCTAGCTGCTTCTTGGACTGCAACCACTCTCCCATAACCCTCAAAGCTCTCTTGGATGAGCGTGCGAGAACGAGTTTGGTGAAGGCAGGAGCTGCTGACTGCATGCCTAACGCAAACTCGGAGGGAGGAGAGCGAGGGGTTGCAGACACAAACTGTTCCGGATACAAGTCCCTGAACAGGGCAAGGACTTTCCTAAAGTCTAAGGAGGGAGGCGTAGACTTGGGTTCTTCTAAGTCGGAGTGCGGATCGTCCAAATGCGCAGCTTCGTCGTCATCAGATACTCCATCATCCGAAAGCTGAGGAGGAAGTGGCAAAGGTGGAGCAGAAAGCTGAACGGCTGAATCCGGCAGCACGGGTGCATGCGTAGCTGCTGCGGATCCAACATCATGCCGCTGCTGGTCAGTCTGCGAGCTGGCAACAACAAAAGCGGAGTGCTGGTGCGTGGGAGGGACTACCGTGGGATGCGGAGCATGCCGCATTGTGTCAAAACACGGCAGCTCGACAGCACCTTCCCACTGCTGATGCGGAAGCTCACGCATGTCAACGGAGGGTGCAGCATGAACATGCGTCTGGCAGGGTCGACTGCGCATCGGTGGTGGAGCTCTCACAGGTGGAGTGTGGGAGCAGGCAGCCGCAGTATCTGCTGAGCGCACAACCGTGGCAGGTTGTAGGTTAACAGGTGCAGTGTCAACCTTCTCAGCACAATACTCCTGCATGAAGGAAGCAAGCTGAGACTGCATAGTCTGCAGCATGGACCACTTAGGGTCTACCGTGGTTGGTGCGGCAACAGACGGAGTAGTTGCCTGCTGCGGAACCACTCTACCTCTCTTGGGAGGTGTGCAGTCTTCGGAAGACTGCGGCGAGTCCGAACTGACCCAGTGGCTACACCTGGGCCGTTGGACTCGCTCGGAAGGGACCTTACGCTTGAGAGGTCGTGAGACCTTGGTCCAACGTTTCTTCCTCGAAACTTCTTCCACAGACAAGGAATGATAGGGCTCATTCGTCTGTTTGTGGATGGGACGATCTCTGACAGATACGTCCGCAACCACTGAGGGTACATCCGTACGCTGATCAAGGCCTGTCGAACCCTTTGGTCCTTCGACATTGCTTCTCCCCTGGGCTTGGGAGCTTGCAAGAGGTCCCGGACTGGGAGGACGACTGGCACGTACAGGAGTACCCTCATGCGCAACACTGACACTGACACTTTTCACTTCACTTGCACTCACTACACTTCCCACTGCACTTCGCGCTTTCAACTCTTTGACATCGGCCAAAAGTTGATTACGGTCATTAGCTAATGACTCCACTCTGTCACCAAGAGCCTGAATGGCACGCATCATGTCCGCCATGGAGGGTTGAGCACTAGTAGCAGGGTCGGGCGTCACCACTACAGGGGAAGGAGTAGGTTGAGGGGCATGGGGAGAGGAAAAATCAAAAGAGCGAGAAGAACTCCTCCTGATCCTATCCTTCTCTAGCCTACGTGCATTCTTTAGGAATTCATTAAAATCGAATTCCGAAAGCCCAGCGCATTCCTCACATCGATCTTCCAATTGACAGGATTTACCCCTACAATTGGAACAAACGGTGTGAGGATCTATGGAGGCCTTCGGAAGACGCCTAGAACAAGCCCTAACACTACACTGCCTGTACTTAGGGACTTGAGAATGGTCAGACATCTTGAATTCCAGAAATAGTCAAGGGGGAAATCCAAAAACTAGCAAATTTCATTAACAATTAATCCAAATCTAATCAAAAAGCTTGATAAGCAAATGATAAAGGTTCCTGAATAGCGAAGGCTAAAATCTAGAGCGAATACATCACCAAAATCGTGAAAAACAACTCCAGAAACAACAGCGTATCCAAGTAGGTCTTGCCGGTGGCACGACAGAGGAAAAATTGAGTTCTTGTTGACAAGAAGTACTTGATTACCTGCTCGACAGATGGCGCTGTTGATGTACACCCCCACCTGTATAGCGATCGCTGGCGTATCCCGACCTTAGATTTTTCTGTCGGGCAACAGAGTTGACAGCTACATGATCATCGGGTAAGATTAATATTGAAAAAATAATTTTCAGGGAGGGACTGCAATTAGCTCCCAAGCTCTATCCTCCAATTAGAGATAGAAAAAGTTGTCTGTATATAAATGTGAGATGAATACACCTATTATACCAGGAAGTATATTTCATGTACCCTTGGAGTTGCCTTGAATTTGTGTTGTGTACAAGTCTCTTAACTATGCACCTAATAAACCAATTTATATAGTAAATTAACCTAGCATTTATGATACTAGATAACTTCCAATTAGTCAATCAATCAATCAATTGAACTATTTTATAAAAGATAACTGACATCACTGTGGTCACAAAAAGAAACCAAATTAAAAAATGGCAATGAGAGAAGAACTCCTACAACAAGACTCAGAAGAAGCAGGAGAATCACCAGGTACTTCTGCGGGTCAGGGCAGAGAGAAAACCACGGCCCTGTGCTCTGAGCCACAGGGAAAAAGTGTTCCACCCCACATTCTTAGCATACCAAAGTTCACATGCTCTCAAGTATGGCCCCAAAAGGATCCATCACATCTAAACAGTCGAGAGGCATGGAAGCCCAGTGACCTGAAAGAAAGGAAGAAAGAGACCACCATGGCTACTCCATTAACCTTGGAGCAGAAAGTTTATGGGGCCCTGGTCCCAGCTTTGGTCCCAGGTGGGCACTGCATGTGGCTGGAACACCAGGATCTTGGTCTCAGCCTCAGGACAGGAGTGAAACACTGGGTCCCTGCAGAGGGCAAGGCTCCTAGGTCCAACCATGGACTGGGGGCCACAGCAGGGGGCTGTCCTGGGGTCCACAGCCAGGGCCTATATGCATCTGTTAAGGGTGGCCACAACACAGGGGCTGTGGTCATCCACCTCCCTCGAAAGTTAGGTGGTGTCACAGGGAGCCCTATCCCTGCGACTTCAACAATCCGTCCTGGATTCTTCAGTCTCCTCTTCATTTTAGAAGAATCAGAATCAGAACATGAGGACAAAGAAGAGGATAACAAAAAGGAGAAGGAAGAGAAGCGCGCATGCTTCTGCCTTCGCCTGAGTCATCAGGCAGAGCGTTTAAAGCCTGAGCAACTGTTAACAAAGCTCTCAGAGGGGGGAACTACATGAGCTACTCCAACAGGAGCCCCAACACTGTGGCACACTGTCATAAGGGAGAAGGAAAGGCACACTTTCAAGGCTCTGTGACCACACAACTTGCAGGGCCATAGGCAGAACCACTGAAACGGGGAGAGGGCAACTGCCATGGGTTCCCCGGTCACAAGGGTTGGGGCAACTGCCAAAGGGGAAGGGGTGGGGATCACTGGGACTGGAACAGGAATCAGGAAACCCCAGGGACAGGGGGTAGCACTTACCTTGGCCAACCATGTAACGCCGCCCAAGGTGGGGGCCCCGGGTACCGATACCTGCACCTTACCTGCCATGCCAGGAGCAACCAAATTAATATAACCATTTTCTGGTGCTAAAGGGGGAAACCATCGGGCTCCCTGACACTGGGGGAAACACCACACTGGGAACAGTTGAGACACAAGTAAGCACAGGGAGTTCTGGGAAGATGTACTGTAGCCTCAACTACCAACTCCTTCAGGTAATGGTGGATCTACCTGAAAGACCTAAGGAAGCCACAACTTTCTTAAGTCAACTCATCGACAGCAGATTTCCCATCAGCCAAGGCGAAGAGTTCTAGGCTCTAAAAGAGTGGCAAAAATTAGGGATACTCCAAACAAGAGAACCTGAAACCCACTTGTATGTTGATGGAGTGGTGAGAGAGGTGAATGCTCGAGTTCTTGGACGAGGATTGAAACTGGTAGACGAGAATGACCATGAATGGGAGGTAAATCAGTTTTTGTTTGCGGATGATACTGTACTGGTTGCAGACGCGGAAGAGAAGCTTGGCCGATTAGTGACAGAATTTGGAAGGGTGTGTGAGAGAAGGAAGTTGAGAGTTAATGTGGGTAAGAGTAAGGTTATGAGATGTACGAGAAGGGAGGGTGGTGCAAGGTTGAATGTCATGTTGAATGGAGAGTTACTTGAGGAGGTGGATCAGTTTAAGTACTTGGGGTCTGTTGTTGCAGAAAATGGTGGAGTGGAAGCAGATGTACGTCAGAGAGTGAATGAAGGTTGCAAAGTGTTGGGGGCCAGTTAAGGGAGTAGTAAAAAATAGAGGGTTGGGCATGAATGTATTCTATATGAGAAAGTGATTATACCAACTGTGATGTATGGATCGGAGTTGTGGGGAATGAAAGTGACGGAGAGACAGAAATTGAATGTGTTTGAGATGAAGTGTCTAAGGAGTATGGCTGGTGTATCTCGAGTAGATAGGGTTAGGAACAAAGTGGTGAGAGTGAGAACAGGTGTAAGAAATGAGTTAGCAGCTAGAGTGGATATGAATGTGTTGAGGTGGTTTGGCTATGTTGAGAGAATGGAAAATGGCTGTCTGCTAAAGAAGGTGATGAATGTAAGAGTTGATGGGAGAAGTACAAGAGGAAGGCCAAGGTTTGGGTGGATGGATGGAGTGAAGAAAGCTCTGGGTGATAGGAGGATAGATGTGAGAGAGGCAAAAGAGCGTGCTAGAAATAGGAATGAATGGTGAGCGATTGTGACGCAGTTCCGGTAGGCCCTGCTGCTGCCTCCGATGCCTTAGATGACTGCGGAGGTAGCAGCAGTAGGGGATTCAGCATTATGAAGCTTCATCTGTGGTGGATAATGTGGGAGGGTGGGCTGTGGCACACTAGCAGTACCAGCTGAACTCAGTTGAGTCCCTTGTTAGGCTAGAGGAACGTAGAGAGTAGAGGTCCCCTTTTGTTTGTTTCATTTGTTGATGTCGGCTACCCCCCAAAATTGGGGGAAGTGCCTTGGTATATGTATGTATGTATATTTAGCTCTAAGGCCTTGGCAATTCCATTGAAGAATCATGAGTTTGTTATCCATAAGTGCAAATTATGATTTATTTCTATTTAATCATTTTATCTTACGGGCATTTCTTATGGGAAAAGTTTTTGATGATTCTTTATCAATATTTCCTGGTAGTATCCCTTCTGGTGTACTCTTTCTTTTTATAATCTTTAAGATGATCGACAGTTTCAGGTAATGGACGGTCTTCTTCCATGTTGGTATTGTCTAATGATGTGTTGATGTCAATATTTATAATACTTTTAGATGGACTCATCACCTTTTCTAATAATGTAGATGACTTCAGACTACTTTTATTCTACTCTTCAAGCAGATGTTCTTAAGCTTTCTTTAGAGCCAGAGGGTTTCTTAATATCTTTCTGTTCTTTAGGTATCCGTTTTGATTTTTCTACACTTCCCTGACATAAATTTACTATAGGGATTTCTTCTTGTATAACTACTTTTACATCTTTCTTTATGTTAGAATTGGGAATACAGTACTATTTTCATCAGTGCATTTAGGCAAATTTTTCTTCAAAACCAATAAGATAAGTTCAACCTGGCCTTATCTATTTTTCAAGAGCTCTTTTACGAGCCTCTTTAAAAGTAACCCTTTCCATGATTCAAATGGCCTGTATTTCCTTTTCAAAATTAAACTTGACATATATTTTTGATGTTGCTGGATGTGCTTTCCCACAATGAATAGAAAATGAACTTTCTGTACTTGCTCCGTGACTAATTTTACCCCAGTTTACATAGACACCTGGCTTATTATTAAATTTGACACTATGACCATACAATGTTGAAAGTGTTTTTAATCTTTCGCTTTGTATTGGAGATAGTGTCTCTATCAAGAGACTTCCATTTTCCTGGGGAAGAATTTTTGGCTGCCCTCCATATATATATTTCCTATTTCCTTATTAGCTTTTAAAAACATTCCCATGCTCATGTCTTCCATTTTCAAATTCCAAAATAATTCACTACTTCATAGTGACCAGGTAATATTTCTGCTTTCCTATATTTTTTTGTCCTGTCATCATTTCTTGCTTTCTCTTCTTCTCTAATGTTTTCTTATAATCTTTCTTTAAATCATGCAAGTAAGGTTCTAACGTTATAATATTAGAACCTGAATAGGAGTTGCCTATACCGAGATCCATTTTCATGTTTTCCAGGTCGTCATCAAAGGTATTAGTTGTCAAAAAAATAGAAAGCCGAGTTATCCAACTCTTACTAGAAGATGTCAGTCCTCCTATCCCACGTGGCTCAACATTGGAAGAGGTTTCAGCAGGGACCAGTCCTCTATTAGAGAGAGGCTGCCTTTCTTTAGATGGGCGTACACTGGTCAGTGGGGGTAGTTACCCCTGCCACCGACGACTCCAATACCTAGCATCACCCATTACCTGCAAATATGGGAGACTTAAAACTGGATCACTGGAGCCTAACTCTTAACAGACTACGTCTACACCCAATGGGGTCTGCCAGAGGGTGATGGAATCTAAATTTAAAGCATATACAAAACCTGGTCATTGTTCTAACAGTGGTCGTCAACAAAATTCCAATAGAACAAGACGAGAAAAACTGAAATAAAGAAAAGTGCTTACAGGAGTTCAGTATGACTGAACCTGCCAGAATGATAAATCACCCCACTGCCATTGCACAGCCCATCACTGAGACTCTCAAGCTCCTCTACTGCTGCAAAGTACTGGACCATCAGAGGAGCTGGAAAAGGAACTGGTTGAATAAGGTTCATCAGAAGGTCTCTAGCTGGACATGCGCGTGGAACCTGACAGTCATGCCCTACTAGGGGTGACATGTTGAAGACTGGCGAGACGTTACTCCATCACGACTCACAGGAAGGTCACACGCTGATGAAGTGACATGAACAGGGGCTGGGCCACGCGCTGTTCTAGCCAAACTAGGTGAGGATGCTTCGTAGCAGTGCGTAGAAGGTCTAGAAGGTATCAGCGAGTACACGTCATAGGAGCGTGATGAAGGACGATCACCCCTTGAGTAGTGGTCCCGAAACAGGGTGGCAATCACGCGAAGACTGCGGGTCAAGACTGGGAGAATGGTAGCGCGAGTGCTTAGGATTGTGTTAAGAAAGATCACAATCATGCGTAGCCTGTTTGGACAAGTAGCGATGATCAGGAGAAGGATGACAAGCAGGAGTGAGCTCACAAGCAGATTAAAGGTCCCAATCTTGTCGGTAATACTGTAAACATCAGGATCGAGTGAAGTGTGGAAGCGCTGTGGCATGCGCTGACGTGTGAGAGACTGATCCTTATGGTGGCGAGCAGCTGGAGGATCACACGCTTGCAAGTTCCTGGACCAGGAACGAGGAGAACGTCGATCACGAGGGTCATCAAGGGCTGGTCTCCTGAAGTGGGGTGAGGGTGAGCGCTGAGAAGCGCAGCGAGTACTGTGCTCCGGTGACCCGAGCGCATGGGTTCCCCTTGGGGAACAGCAAAGCAGTCTTATACTCAGGCACAAGAACAGGCTAAGGAGACAATGGTATGTATCAAGCTCGTGAGGGGCGAGCATCCTCCACATGTGAATCACGCTCCGAAGGGCTGAAGAACAGCAGAAGCAATGCAGGGCGACAACTAGGCTAACCACGTGGTGGAGACCACTCAGGGGAGGACCTTACCCAAGAACGTGAAAGGTGACCACCCGACAGAACAGGAACATGGCTTGGACCTTGCTCTTCCTCCGCAGGCTGAGCGAACTCAGACCGAGGGAAGCCCGGTCCTAGGTGACAGCAGCTGCGGCAGGCAAAGGTAGGAAACCAGGTCCCGGCAGAACAATGCTAGCAACGGACGCAGGGAACTCTTCCAGCACGTAACCTTCAGAGCCTCTCAGAGAGGGATCCAACTGCACCTCTGAAGAAGCCTGTGTGCGCTTCCTATCAGCTCCCAACTGCAGCGGCTTGATGAGGCCTTCCTTCGACGGGGGACCAGCTACGTCCAAAGGCTAAATCTGCAAAAGATCATTAAGAGAATAGGAACCTCCTGTGGGGAAGCAACAGCAACCTTTGAACCTAAGAGTTGTCCCAGAGTTAAACGGTCAACACTCCTGTTTGATCATTCCCCAGAGGAAAACGAGCAAGCAGGAGCTTCGGGAAGAGATCGAGTGGTTAAAATGATGTTTTAATTAAAAAATAAATTTTTGAATATACTTACCCGGTGAATATATAATAGCTGCAACTCTGATGCTCGACAGACACATAGAGTAAAAACTCGCCAGCTATCGCTATACAGGTTGCGGGTGTGCCCACCAGCGCCAACTGTCGGCCAGATACCACTCTCGATGTAGAAAAAGACTCAATTTCTTCTCATCCCACTGCGTCTCTATTGGGGAGGAAGGGAGGGTCGTTTAATTTATATATTCACCGGGTAAGTATATTCAAAAATTTATTTTATGATTAAAATATCATTTTTAAATATTTAACTTAGCCGGTGAATATATAATAGCTGATTCACACCCAAGGAGGTGGGTAGAGACCAGAGTTAAATATGTTTACATCGCATAAGCTAAGAGTTTTTTCATTTTGACAGTTATCAATATAACAAAACCAAAATAAATAGGTACCTGGTAAGGAAGTCGACTTAGACGATTACTCTGCCTTGTAAGTACGTCTTCCTTACGGAGCCTCGCGATCCTCTTAGGATGCTGAAAGACCCCCAGGAGCTGAAGTATCAAGGGCTGCAACCCATACAACAGGACCTCATCAAACCCCTAATCTGGGCACTCTCAAGAAATGACTTTGACCACCCGCCAAATCAACCAGGATGCGAAAGGCTTCTTAGCCTTCCGGACAACCCATAAAAACAACATTAAAACATTTCAAGAGACAGATTAAAAGGATATGGAATTAGGGAATTGTAGTGGTTGAGCCCTCACCCACTACTGCACTTGCTGCTACGAATGGTCCCAGTGTGTAGCAGTTCTCGTAAAGAGACTGGACATCTTTCAAGTAAAATGACGCGAACACTAACTTGCTTCTCCAATAGGTTGCGTCCATGATACTTTGCAGAGATCTATTTTGCTTAAAGGCCACGGAAGTTGCTACAGCTCTAACCTCGTGCGTCTTAACCTTAAGCAAAGATCGGTCTTCCTCACTCAAGTGTGAATGAGCTTCTCGTATTAACAATCTGATAAAATATGACAAAGCATTCTTTGACATAGGCAAGGATGGTTTCTTAACCGAACACCATAACGCTTCAGATTGGCCTCATAAAGGTTTAGTACGAGCTAAGTAGAACTTAAGAGCTCTAACAGGGCATAAGACTCTTTCTAGTTCATTGCCTACGATCTCCGATAAGCTGGGAATATCGAAAGATTTAGGCCAAGGCCGAGAAGGTAGCTCATTTTTGGCTAGAAAACCAAGTTGCAGAGAACAAGTAGCTTTTTCTGACGAAAATCCGATGTTCTTGCTGAAGGCATGAAGCTCACTGACTCTTTTAGCCGAGGCTAAGCATACCAGGAAAAGAGTCTTAAGAGTGAGATCTTTCAGGGAGGCTGACTGTAAAGGCTCAAACCTGTCTGACATGAGGAATCTTAGGACCACGTCTAAATTCCACCCAGGAGTAGCCAAACGACGCTCCTTAGTGGTCTCGAAAGACTTAAGGAGGTCTTGCAGATCTTTATTGTTGGAAAGATCTAAGCCTCTATGCCGGAAGACCGAGGCCAACATGCTTCTGTAGCCCTTGATAGTGGGAGCTGAAAGGGATCGTCCTTTTCTCAGGTATAAGAGAAAAACAGCTATTTGGGCTACAGAGGTACTGGTCGAGGATACGGAAACTGATTTGCACCAGTCTCGGAAGACTTCCCACTTCGATTGGTAGACTCTAATGGTAGACGCTCTCCTTGCTCTAGCAATCGCACTGGCTGCCTCCTTCGAAAAGCCTCTAGCTCTCGAGAGTCTTTCGATAGTCTGAAGGCAGTCAGACGAAGAGCGTGGAGGCTTTGGTGTACCTTCTTTACGTGTGGCTGACGTAGAAGGTCTACTCTTAGAGGAAGACTTCTGGGAACGTCTACTAACCATCGAAGTACCTCGGTGAACCATTCTCTCGCGGGCCAGAGGGGAGCAACTAACGTCAACCTTGTCCCTTCGTGAGAGGCGAATTTCTGCAGTACCTTGTTGACAATCTTGAATGGTGGGAATGCGTAAAGATCCAGATGTGACCAATCTAGGAGGAAGGCATCTATATGTATTGCTGCTGGGTCCGGGACTGGAGAGCAATAGATTGGAAGCCTCTTGGTCGGCGAGGTTGCAAAGAGATCTATGGTGGGTTGACCCCAAGTCGCCCAAAGTCTCTTGCACACATCCTTGTGGAGGGTCCATTCGGTTGGAATTACTTGACCTTTCCGACTGAGACAATCTGCTAGGACGTTCAAGTCGCCCTGGATGAACCTCGTTACTAGGGAGATGCCTCGATCTTTTGACCAGATGAGCAGGTCCCTTGCGATCTCGTACAACGTCAGTGAGTGGGTACCTCACTGTTTGGAAATGTACGCCAAGGCCGTGGTGTTGTCCGAGTTTACTTCCACCACTTTGCCTTGAAGGAGATACTCGAAGCTTATCAAGGCCAGATGAACCGCCAAAGCTCCTTGCTGTTGATATGCATGCTCCTCTGACTCGAGTTCCACCGACCTGAGCATTCCCGACCGTCCAGCGTCGCGCCCCAGCCCAAGTCCGATGCGTCCGAGAAGAGAACGTGGTTGGGTATCTGAACTGCCAGGGGAAGACCCTCTCGTAGGCTGATATTGTCCTTCCACCAAGTCAGACAAGACTTTATCTTTTCGGAAATTGGGATCGAGACCGCCTCTAGCGTCTTGTCTTTTTTCAAGTGAAAAGCCAGATGGAATTGAAGAGGACGGAGGTGTAGCCTTCCTAGTGAGACAAATTGCTCCAGGGATGACAGCGTCCCTACCAGACTCATCCACAGCCTGACTGAGCAGCGTTCTTTCTTCAGCATCTTCTGGATGGAGAGCAGGGCTTGATCTATTCTGGGGGCCGACGGAAAAGCCCGAAAAGCTTGACTGTGAATCTCCATCCCTAAATACAGAATAGTTTGGGATGGGACCAGCTGCGACTTTTCCAAATTGACTAGGAGTCCCAATTCCTTGGTCAGATCTAGAGTCCAATTGAGATCCTTCAGACAGCGACGACTGGAAGAGGCTCTGAGAAGCCAGTCGTCCAAATAAAGGGAGGCTCGGATGTCCGATAAGTGGAGGAATTTCGCCACATTCCTCATAAGCCTCGTAAACACGAGAGGAGCTGTGCTTAGGCCAAAGCACAGGGCCCGAAACTGGTACACCACATCTTCGAAGACGAATCTCAGAAAGGGTTGGGAGTCTGAGTGAATGGGGATGTGGAAGTAGGCATCCCTTAGGTCTAAAGAGACCATCCAGTCTTCCTTTCTGACCGCTGCTAGGACTGACTTTGTGGTCTCCATGGTAAACTTCGTCTTTGTGACAAAGACCTTCAGAGCACTGACGTCTAGCACCGGTCTCCAACCTCCTGTCTTCTTTGATACTAGGAAGAGACGGTTGTAAAACCCCGGTGATTGAAGGTCCGAGACTTTGACCACCGCTCCCTTCTCTAGCAAAAGAGACACTTCCAGTTTCAGGGCTTGTCTCTTTTCTTCCTCTCTGTACCTGGGAGAGAGATCGATGGGGGACGTCGCTAGAGGGGGTTTGCGTACAAAAGGGATTTTGTACCCCTCTCTGAGCAACCTCACAGATTGTTGATCTGCGCCTCTCTTCTCCCAGGCTTGCCAGAAGTTCTTGAGTCTGACACCTACTGCTGTCTGAAGTTGCGGGCAGTCAGACTCTGCCCTTAGAGGACTTGGATCCTTTTCTCTTTCCTCTCTTCCCTTCGGCACGAGCACCTCCCCTGCTGGAGGCTCTGCCACGAAAGGGCGGGATAAACCGAGACGCTGGAGTGTCTATCCTAGGTCTAGCAGACAATGTAGGCAAAGGGGGAGCTTTGCGAGCCGAGGACGCAACTAGATCGTGGGTGTCCTTCTGCACTAAAGACACTGCAATTTCCTTAACCAAGACTTCAGGAAACAGGCACTTGGACAAGGGCGCAAAGAAAAGCTCAGATATTTGGCATGGCGTCACTCCAGCAGACAGGAAAGAACATAGAGACTCTCGTTTCTTCAGGACTCCGGACGTGAATGAAGCGGCAAGTTCGTTGGACCCATCACGGACGGCCTTGTCCATGCAGGACATAATGAGTAAGGAAACATCCTTATCAGCAGAAGAGATTTTCCTACTCAGGGCTCCTAAACACCAGTCTAGGAAGTTAAAGACTTCGAACGCCCTAAATATACCTTTAAGAAGGTGGTCCAGGTCCGAGGGTGACCAACAAATCTTCGAGCGTCTCATGGCAAGGCGGCGGGGAGAGTCTACAAGACTTGAGAAGTCGCCCTGGGCAGAGGCAGGAACTCCCAAGCCGAGAACTTCTCCCGTGGCATACCAGACGCTCGATCTAGACGAGAGTTTAGATGGGGGGAAGGCAAATGCTGTCTTCCCTAAACTCCTCTTGGTCTCTAACCAATCGCCTAACAGCCGTAAAGCTCTCTTGGATGAGCGAGAGAGAACGAGTTTAGTAAAGGCAGGCATGGTAGTAGGAACGCCTAAGACAAACTCTGACGGCGGCGAACGAGGAGCCACAGAAATAAAGTGGTCAGGGAACAACTCCTTAAACACAGCCATGACTTTTCTAAAGTCCAAGGATGGTTGAACTGCTTTAGGCTCATCAAGTTCTGAAGGTTGGTCCTCAGGATGTGGTTCAGCAACGTCCTCATCTGACAGTTCCTCATCCGATAACTGATGAGAAAACGGCAAAGGTGTGGGCAACGTTTGACTCGCCGAGTCCGGTCGCACAGGTGCATACGTGACGGAGCCGGACGCAGCGTCATGGAACTGCTGAACAGTCTGGGAACTGTCAACAACCACAGGTGTGCGAGGACGCACAGCGTCCACCCGAGACTGCTTAGACCGTCTGGGTTGTGCAGTCAACACCATACCGGGTTGCGGAGGTTGACGCACCGCGTCAAAACAAGTCACCTCTGATGGTTGATGAACGTCCTGAACGTCACCAACCACATCCGTGCGTTGCCTAACGTCAACGTGCGGCTGGCAATCCACACTGGGTCGCATAGGTGGAGGTACTATCCCAACTGGTTGACGCGAGAAAGCTACCTCAACGTCAACAGGACGCACAACAGACCGCTTGGATGGTTGTTGGCCAGTAGGTTCAGCGGCAACCTTCTCCGCATTGTAGTCCTCCATCAAGGACGCAAGCGTGGACTGCATGTCCTGCAGTAACACCCATTTAGGGTCTACGGAAGCAGGTGCGGTAACAGACGGGGTGAGCGACTGAGACGGCACAACTTTGCCTCTCTTAGGCGGCGAGCAGTCATCAGATGACGGCAACGGGTCCGAACTGTCCCAGTGGCTACAACCGGGACGTTGGACTTGTCCTGAAGGGACCGACTTACGTTTTAAAGGTCTGGAGACCTTGGTCCAAGGTTTCTTACGAGAAATACCTTCGGACGACGAGGTAAAAATGGGCTCTCTCGTCTTACGTTGGTAGGGGCGATCTTGGAGAGATACGCCTGATACCAAAGAGGGAACGTCTGTTCGCTGATCAAGGCCTCTCGAACCCATGAGTCGTACGACATTGCTTCTCCCCTGGGCTTGGGAGCTTGCAAGAGGTCCCGGACTAGGAGGACGACAGGCACGAACAGACGAACCCTCGAGCGCAACACTGTTCACAACACTTTGCGTAACACTAGGCACTTTGACACTATCCTTCGTGGCACTTTGACACTTGAGTTCCTTAACGTCCGCCATGAGTTGATTTCGGTCACTTGCTAAAGACTCAACTCTCTCCCACAAGGCATGAATAGCACGCATCATGTCTGCCATCGACGGTTCCTGAGTGCTAGGAGGGGGGTTAGGAACAACCACTACAGGGGAAGGATTAGGTTCAGGGGCATGTGGAGAGGAAAAATCTACCGACCTAGAAGAACTTCTCCTTACCCTATCTTTCTCTAGTCTGCGTGTATATTTATCAAATTCGATAAAATCGAATTCCGAAAGGCCCACGCATTCCTCACACCAATCTTCCAATTGACAGGTTTTACCCCGACAATTGGAACAAACAGTGTGAGGGTCGAGAGAAGCCTTTGGAAGACGCCTATGACAGTCCCTAGCATTACATTTTCTGAACTTGGGAACTTGTGAAGGGTCAGCCATTTTGAATTAGTCAAGGGAAAATTCCAAAAAACGATCTAAGTCATCAACAATTAATCCGATCCAAAAAAGAATTCAAGGATTTATTTGAAGAAAAACACCTGTACTGCGAAAGCTCAAACCAAATTAAAGTACTTCACCAAATATGATGGGAAAAACTCCAGGTTCAACAGCGAGTAAAGTACGTCTTGTCGACATGTCGACAGAGAAGAAATTGAGTCTTTGTTTACATCGAGAGTGGTATCTGGCCGACAGTTGGCGCTGGTGGGCACACCCGCAACCTGTATAGCGATCGCTGGCGAGTTTTTACTGTATGTGTCTGTCGAGCAACAGAGTTGCAGCTATTATATATTCACCGGCTAAGTTAAATATTTAAAAAAAGGAGTCTAAGGTTTCTTCGACTTCGTGGAAGACAAAGAAGAAGTCCCTCTTAGACTACTTCTTATGCCGCTGTCCAAATTTCTTCCACAGGGAGGAAGACCACTTCTGGCATTCCTCGTAGGTTTTGTCTTGAGTAAAAGGCCGTCCTCTGCAGGCCGGACACAACGAGGGGGGGGTTAGTCTCGACCGGGTACATGAAGGTGCCGTATTTGCTTCCCTCAGATCCTGGACATGTCTGCGTGATGGCCTAAAAAGAAAAAAGGCATACCTGAAAAGAGAAAGTAAAACAATTTTATTCAAATTGCTGTCAGAATTGAGAGGCAGAGAGAGGTAACATCTGCTCTCAGATGAGCCAAAATAAAAGTGACGAGACAACACTGGTGTGTATGTGAGTGGGATAGCTAGTACTACACCCCGTACACCCCTTAATCTTCTAACTTTGCCCAGAGTATATCCCTACTAAAGAGTGAAAAGATGACAAATTCGAAGATAATTTGTATTTTTCCTAACCATACAAACCTTAGCTATTTACACAGGGTTTACCTTTTAGCGCAGCTGAAATGGCGAGCCATTAGAATTTAACGAGGGTGTATTACCCCCGCGCTAGTTAGCGGGGGGGTAGGGGAGTGGTAGCTAGCTACCCCTCCCCTCCCTCACACACAGATGAATGCTCACTTTCACTTAGAGGTAGGACTTGTCTTGGGGGACAGGGCTGGCGGGCAAATGTGTGTAAATAGCTAAGGTTTGTATGGTTAGGAAAAATACAAATTATCTTCGAATTTGTCATTTGTTCCGTAACCGAAATACAAACCACGCTATTTACACAATGTGACTTACCCCTTAGGTAGGGTGGAAAGTCCCCAGCCATACTGGCTTTGGCTTTACCCGGGGACTCAGAATCCGAGTGAGTAGCACTCGATAAAAGGAGTCCCTGCACCTCACAAGTTCCTTGCTTCGCAAGGAACCATGTGGCCTACGTAAGCTTGTGTGTGAAGGAAGAAGTGTGACCCGTTCTACGCAGTTGACCTGGAGTTCCAGAAGGAACTCTGGGTTAGGACGTTCCCAATACCACCTCGTCAGGGTATGGGGGACGCGACAGTATTGACTCAATACTCGGAACACAAGGAAGCATGGTTTACCTGCAGAGGTTCGAGGTCAGCTATGCAGAGACCCGGATGCTGCTTCCCCGTAGAGGGGATGATGAAGAAAGAAGTAAGGGCCAGACATACTTCTTTCGTTCATGCAGACTAAAACCTCATAACAATGCCCTCAACCTTCTGCTACCTGTCCAAAAAGGAGCCTGAGGTTAGACCAGCTGTTGTGTAGCCACCACAGAGCGATAGAAAACGTATCGAGACTCCTGTGGGTCACGCCCTGCAGGAAGCGGGCTGCGAAGGTCATTAGACGCTTCCAGACTCCAGCTTGTAGCACCTGCGTCACAGAGTAGTATTACTCGAAGGCGAGGGACGTTGCGATGTATCCAATATCGTGCTGTAGGGCGACGTGACGGGGGAGGGTCTGGAGACTGGTCGAGATGAATGTCCTTGAGTCCGGGCTGAAGAGGTATACTGGTGACTCTCCCCCATGTCCTCCTTGTGCTCCCAAATCGGCTGCAACTGAGGACAAACTGCAGCTGTTCCTAGCGCTAACCTCTCGATTCCTTTACTGGCAAGAAAGAGAAGGTCTTGGGACATCAGATACAGAATGGAGACTCGAAATCTTGAATGAATCGGACCGAAGGGCCGGGACCCCCAGATTATGAGTCTAGCCAACAACTCAAGAGCGAGCCTGAATGTTGCCTTCCCCTCTTCCTTAGAAAGGGGGGAGTCGTAAGAGACCAAGAAGATTGCTTACACACTGGCCGTGGCCAGAGTGAGCAGGAGACCCAAGGCGGAATACAATCCGAGGCCTGTCGTAAAGGGTCTTGAGAAGATCTCTTAAAGGACTAAAAGTCCGAGCCATGCTCCAAGTTGGAGGTCTTCCTCCGACTAGGGCAGGGACGATCGTAGCTTCGCATGAGCGAGGATAGATCCAGCGGGCAGGAAAAAGTTATTCCTTTAAGCCTGAAGGTCAGGGAAAGGATGAGCGACAGGCTTCATTGCAGAGAGCGGAAAGGAGTTTCCTCCCGCCGAAAGGCAATAAGACCGTTATTGCTGGAGAAGAGGCCTCAAGGGAAGAGGTATATCTCCCACGGCACCAACCACCTTAGACTCTTCACTTTGCCTGGGAGACCCCTGTGGATGACTATCGCAGATGACGCGACTGTAGCGGGTTGTCTCTTCTTGAGGAGGAGGTGTAGTGTCTCCAGGCATGAAGCCAAAGCGACGCCCCGGTTCGGGAGAGATGTCGCAGTGTGGTTGCTTGAGTAGTCTGCGCCGTGGGAGAAGCTCTCCCGGGAGTTCCGTCAGGGGAAGCAGAGGGTCCAGAAATCATTCTGCGCATAGTCCCAGTGGAGCTCTCCCATTGAAAGGTTGACAGACAACCTGGTCTTGTTGAGACCCATTGTCCACAGACAAAAGGGAGGGAAGACGCAGGCGTCGAAGTTGTCCCACCATCACCGGAATGCATCTTGCCAGAGTTTCGGGGTCTGAGACTGGGGGGAAGAATAGCGGAAGCTTGAGGTTCCAAGCTGTCGCGATCAGGTCCCCCAGACCAGTACTTGCTGGTTACCCAAGGTCAAAGACCCCTAGGTACACTCTCTCTACGAGGCTCTGCTCGGATAGTCTGAGAGAACATTCCCCTGCCTGGAATGAGAGAGCCGATGGTGGTATTGAGAGAATCTCAATCATCCCGGTATCTCTACTGCAAGATGTGAAGGTGTGAAAATGCGTCCCCTGCTGGTTAGAATACGCCAGAATCATGAAGTCGACGCGCACGGGGCGACTCGGCAGGAGCTGTAGGATCTGTAGAGGGGCCAGACTAAGGCCCCTAAGCCTGCCTGAATGATGGAGAGGTATCCTTCAGGTCTTGACCATAGGCCTGGACCGGAACATGCCCCCCCCCCCCCCTTTCCTTTGACGAGTCCGAGAACAGCATCAAGAATGTGGGGAAAGGACGAGAATATCCACTACCATCAAGAGGCTCCATAGGTCAACATCCATTGCATGTCTGATAGTTCCGCTGGTCCCATAGGGGCCAGGAAGTCCGGTTAAACATTGCCTGAAGCCACCGGAACTTGGATCGCCCCACATGGAACTTATCCTGAGACGACCGTTCGGACTATAGACAGGTCAATGAGGAAAGGAGAACTAGGAAACGTTCCAAGGTAGGGCTGAAAGCTCTGCTTTACTGAGAACAAGTACTGCGACTCTCCTCAGTCTTGCCACAGTCAACCGAAAGGAAGGCTCGGAGGATGTGATAACAGAATCTGGCGTCCCCAGGTGGTCACCCATCCAAGTACCGACGTTGCTTAACATCGCTGGACGGACGAGAAGCGGGGTTTCCAACGTGGTAAGGCCGTTGACTCAATATCATGGCCAGATACTCCAGATGTTGAGGCAGAGGAAGAGAAGGCTCCAAGCAAAATACCATGAGCCCACAGTCATGGTAAGCATCCGGAAGCTTGTCCCGGCGCTGAAGAAGGTCGAACCCGAGCCTACCGGAGTTGACCAGCCCTCCAAACAGCAGAGGAGGCGGAAGCCTGCACTTGAGCGGCCAAGAGGAAGGCAGGGAGAGTTCTCTGGGGAAACAAACCTGCTATGCCACGGCGGGATAGCCACACTGCATCATAAGCAGGAATACTTGCAGTCTAGGCTGAATTCGACGAGCACCCTGGAAGATGGAAGGAATGGAAACTGAAAGTACCCGTCCTTCCGATCCAGGGTTTAAGGAGTCCTGTCGCCTCGTTACCAGTCTGATCGATTCTGCTGGTCTACGCTGGCCGAAGTTTGTTCGACAAACTTGATCAGGGCTGAGAGGTCGACTAAGGACATCCCCTCTCAGATCCTTTCTTACAAGAAAGGATCGACTGAGGAGGCCGGGGGTGAAGACCTTCGCCTAAGGTATGGATCATTCTGCCCAACCGGGCAACTCTGCTGACGCTATGGCATAGAGGTTCAGAGACACTGAATTCGCTGACAGAGACGGCAGGCGCGATATCCTTGGCTGATCACAGAGATTGTGCGGGAATGGGCATCGGGAAGCTGTCATTCGGATGAGTAACCTTAAGCATCCTCCCAGAGCAAAACCTGCAATCCTAGAGTTCGTGAACTCCTTTTAGGACTATGCCCCCCCGGGGGAGTCTCCCGTGCCATCTGTTCCTGACAGGAGGAAACTGCAATTGGACACCTTGTCCCAGTTGTCGTAGCCGATAACTTAGGCCGACGTGATTGAAAGAAAAAGGCGCTGGAGCCCTGCAGAGTCTGGAAGAAAGCGCCTTGGAGGAGTGAAAACGGAAGTCGATTTCCTCCGCACAGCCGCTGTCTAAGTCTCTGTCTTTGGGCACAAACAAACTCTTCTCAAGGATGGAAGGGTGTCTGAGGTCGTCAACCTCCACAGATGAGACACCCGAAGGAAACCCTCAGTCAGCGCGTCCAGATGGTACAACATCGAGCTTGTCCGCAAGTTAGATACTTAACGACAAAAGGCCAAGGTGCCTGAGCTCGAGAGGAGGAAAGTACCCATGCTCTTCCTGTAGCTTCCTTGAACCAAAACTCGGGCCGTAACCGAGGAGGGAAAGAACCTGGTAAGCTCCCAGAGGAAGGGGTAAGCAGTCACCCCTTGTCCGATGGAGAAATCTCGAACGGAAAGCCCCCCCCCCCCGCCAAAAATCCTTCCAGGGAATGACGGGGAAGGGTTAACCAGGTTCAGGAAAGAGGAGTGTTGCTCAGATCACCCTTAAGTTTCTCCTATTCTTGCAAGTGCCATGCTCTGCGTTTACGGGGTGAGGCCGTGTTCTGGAAATACGCTCCAGAAGAACTCGCCAGGCTGGCCATGCTGCGAAAACCCCATTGGGAATCGTGGTCGCAATCGCCCTGGAGCTCGCGCGACGGTAATTCAAAGATTTTTCGCGTGGGCGAACGTGGAAGCGCCCATGCGCGGTAACGCAAACGAAAGTGAGCGAAGGAGCGCAGAAGGAGGGCGAGCGTGGTAGGAAGGGCGAGAGCTGGTGGTCGGCGAGCGATAACCCATAGACGAGCAATGGATACTGCAAGAAATAAGCCGACGTTTGTGCGAAGAAACACTGTAGGTTCGCGCGACGGAACACCATCCGTCCGCGTGATGGAAAACCGTTGGTTCGCGCGTGGGCGAACATTGGAGAGCATGGGCGCGGACGCGCATGAGCGTAGACGTGCAGGCACGTGGGCGTGTGAGCGCGCAGGCGAGCGGTCGTGAGGGTGGGCAGGTGGATGAGCGCGAGTCCGAGGCGGCGAACGCAAGCGTTAGCGCGATGGCGTGGAAACGCGCTGCCGCGTGGGCGAGGAAGACAGCTGGCGATATGGATCAACAAGCGATCGGTGGTGAGCTGGTGAGCGCTAACGCGCAGGTTGGCGATGGCGCGTTGTGTTATGCCGACGCCATGGTCGAGCAGCATGCGCAGGTGAGCGATCGTGCGTTGGCGAGCAAGATGCGAAGGTGAGCGATCGCGAGCAGCATGTGCAGGAGGGCGATCGCGCGATGGTGATCAGCATGCGCAGATGGGCGGTTGCGCGATGGCGAGCAGCCTCTGCAGGTGGGCGATCGCGCGATGGCTATCAGCATGCGCAGGGTCGCGCGATGGCGATCAGCATCCGCAGGTGTGCAGTCGCGTGATGGCGATCAGCATCCGCAGGTGTGCAGTCGCGCGATGGCGATCAGCATCCGCAGTTGAGGGTCGCGCGATGGCGATCAGCATCCGCAGTTGAGGGTTGCGCGATGGGGATCAGCATCCGCAGTTGAGGGTCGCGCGATGGCGATCAGCATCCGCAGTTGAGGGTCGCGCGATGGCGATCAGCATCCGCAGTTGAGGGTCGCGCGATGGCGATCAGCATCCGCAGTTGAGGGTCGCGCGATCAGCATGCGCAGGTGAGCTAGTAGCTGGCGAACCATGTTCCTTCAGAAGAGTTGGAGAACGTTGGCGTGCCGGCTGTAACACACACGGGCGATCCGGAGATCGCCGAGAGACAGGTGATCGCTGGCGAGCTGATGATCGCTGGCGAGCTGATGATCGCTAGCGAGCTGATGATCGCTGACGAGCTGATGATCGCTGACGAGCAGAAGGCTACGCGTGGAAGCCTGCGTATAGAAGAAGAGTCCTTAACCCCGACCTGAACCGAAGTTCTAGATCGCGAGGGCGAACGTGGGCGCACAGGGCGCGTAACAGGAACCAACAGGAACAGCAGGGATGATCATCATGAAAGCGCTGACGAACAGGAGAGCGCTGATGACCAGAAGAGCGCCTGTGCATTAACACTGAGCAGGAGCAGGAGAGAACACAGCAGAAGGGCGCGCAGGGAAACCCTGACACGCAAGGGAAGAACCCCCGTGGTAGGCAACCCTTTGCCCCGAAGGGATCGTTGTCCGCCGTGAAACTGATGTCCGTCGGAAGACCGCTGTCCGTCGGGAAGACCGTTGTCCGTCGGGAAGACGAGATCAGACTGCTGTCCATTTGCACCAAGGCGGAAGATCGAGAAAAAGGAGTTGTTGGCTGCAAACGGAGATTCAAAAAGGCGCCTCAAGCACCCTTATAGGGAGATGAGAGGCCCATACGACGAGGCGGACGGTGGGCCTTACGGCGAGGGAGGCCAACAGCAACAGAAGAAACCTCCGAAGAGGAGTCTCTATGAGTGTACTCTCTCGCGAACGAAAGAGAAACACTTCGTAGAAGAGACTGGTCAGCAGTGACCTAAAAGGAGCAATCCTCCGAAGAGGAGCTCCTGCAGTTGCCCAGCCCCTTGAGCGAAACTGCAGGTGTGACCGCTTAGCACCAAGAGCATAGTCCCACGAAAAAAAGGCAAGAGGAGAACCCTCCATAAGGGGAAAAACTCAAGCCTGGACAGGAGAAACTTCCCTCGAAAGGAAAGTTACCTGCCCAAGGAGGCAAGCCTCCTGAGAGTTCTAAAATGAACTGGAGAGCTGTCCGTCGTCACGGGAGTACTTCCAGTAGAAGGAGACACGCCCCTGACGAAAACACAAGGGGGGAGGCAGCAACAGCCGAATCCCCAGGACTCAACAAGACAGCTCACACCGTTGCCATATTACAGAAACGAACTAGATCGGTAACTGTATAAAAAAAAAAAAAAAAAAAACACATTAGTACGCATTCATTCCCCCGGGAAGGCTCCGAAGAGGAATCCCGAGGAAAAGGAAACAAGAATTACACAACGGGCACGTACCCTCACAACCACTTACACTCACAGAAGGAGAGCTGTGACCAAAACAGAATTATAACAATTATAATTATGTAACTATGTAATTATGTAATTAAAAAATGAATGAACACTAAAGAAAGAACGAAAACCCCGAAAGGAATCGTTCTACAAAGCTGAAAAATCAACAAATACAATTAGATTCATAAACTAATTGAGACAAACGTACGGCGTAGCAACCCCCCCACACGGAAAGGAAGCTACAAGGGCGTAGTAACACGTAGTAAAAGGGTGAACGACCTCAAGAGAGAGAGAGAGAGAGAAAGACATAAGTCAAACTCGATCGCCACCCATAACGCCGTGGCGGCCAACTGCCGAGGACACCACGTAGATAAGTACACTACACACACAAATCTGAAAAGGAAACTTACTGATTTCTATACTCAAATATGTATACAAACATGAAAACATGTTTACATATATATTGAGTAAATGAAAAGTAAGCGATTAAGTAAAGACAAAACAAACAATGGCTGCCAAGAGAGGACCAAGACAGAGACGTCTGTCACAGTCCGAGCCAAAAGTGAAAGTGAGCATTCATCTGTGTGTGAGGGAGGGGAGGGGTAGCTAGCTACCACTCCCCTCCCCCCCCCTAACTAGCACGGGGGTAATACACCCTCATTAAATTCTAATGGCTCGCCATTCAGCTGCTCTAAAAGGTAAACCCTGTGTAAATAGCGTGGTTTGTATTTCGGTTACGGAACAACTTTGTATTTAGTGCAGGAACAAACTGAATTTACTTTCTTCTGTTAATCAGATTACTCTTCAATACACATTAGGGCATATAAAATATGAGATTTGTCCATCAGAAGGCCCACGACATGCCCAAACTAAAACTACAGTATTCAGTAACCGCTAACCTTAATATCCTGGAAACGAGTAAATAGCTCTGCAATGGCTTCTTGGGCATTGAGCAATGAGGCACGTCCATCCTGCAAGAGTGAAACGTAAAAATGTATTTGTACTTAAACATATGCTAAAAAATTGCAGGAATACTTTTACAGATGTGATTAATTAAATCATAATAAAATACAGTATCAAAAAGTGTGTATTATACCTTTACTCTTAAGAATAAACTGTACTATGAAATTAAAATGACAAATTTTATATTAATTTGTATTTTCCATAATCATACAAACCTGTGGCTATTTATTAAGGATTATCTTTTGGTAAAACTGAAGAATAGACATTAAGAATTTTAAGTGAGTTGGCAACTACCCAAACTGATATTTAGCTGGGGTAGTGAGAGGTAGTAGGTGTTAACAGCTAACCGCCTCATTCATACACCAGTGAAACCGAGTCACTTTTTGATTGCAGGCAGGACTTACGGGGGACAGATGATGGCGGGACAATTTGTATAAATAGCTACAGGTTTTTATTCTAAAATTTGTCATTTGTTCCGACACTCTACAAACCTTACACTTTTTATTAGGGATGACTTACCCATTAGGAGGGTAGAAGTCCGACCACTGGCTTGGCCATTGACCCTGGGTTTTCACGTACAGGCTTGACCTGTAACTGAGAAGACCCTGACACCTCGCTAAAAATTTTGTGCAATGCACGGATAGCGGCATAGCCTGTGTGCGTGTGAAAAAACTAGCAATGTGACCGTCTAGGTAAGACTATTCCAACTTAAATAAGAATGTTGATAACAAACATAGATATTTCCCAATACCCACCTAGTGGGGAGTATCAGGAATGTAGACAAATATTAAAACTATACTAGGTTACACAAGGGAAATGGTTATTACCAGCAGATAGGTGAGGCCAGCATGCAGAAGAACAATGGTTCTCTACCCCAAGAGAGGGGAAGATGAAAAAAAAAAGTGCCAGTCACTCTTACAAATTCATCCCCGACTAATCACAAGTATCCTATGCCTTCAACCATCTGCTAATTTTTCAACAAGGAGCCTGAGGCATTCTAAACCCCTTGTTGTGCAGCCATCACAGAACCAATGGAGAATGTTTCCCCGCCAAGACAGATAAAAGCTTTTCCTCTTGAAAGTATACAAGGAACTCGGCTACTACTGGAATAGAGGCATCGAGGGGAGAGATAACCTTTCCATAACATCAGCCACAGAAGACAGTCCACTTTGCCTGGTAGACTGATCCCGAAGATCTATGCAAGTATCCAGACATCCTTCTCGCAAATTGTTACGAAAAACCTTTATATGAGAGGAGATGCTGGATAACCTCTGGGCGTGAAGTCAAAGAAAAGCTACTGCCTTGTGGAAGATGTTCACGTACGATTGTCTGAGTAGATCTTGATGTGGAGGGAGTTCTCACGGTAACTCCATCAGGAGCTGCAGAAGGTCCAGGAACCACTCTGCGTGATGACATAGAGGAGCTATGAGTGTCATGAAGAGGTTATTGGATGCTCTGGTCTTGTTCAGCCCCCTTTGCATCGGACAGAACGGGGGAAACGCATACACATCTATGTTGCCCCACCATTGTTGAAATGCATCTAGCCAGAGAGCCTGAGGATCTGGGACTGGGGAGCAGTAGAGCAGAAGTTTAAAGTCCAGACACGTCTCAAACAGATCTACAGGTTGGGAACCCTACAAAGTCAGGACTTTGTTGGCTATCAGATGATTGAAAGATTATTCGGAGCCCACAAGAGTCGTTCTGCTCAGATTTTCTGCGAGCAAATTCCTCTTGCTCGGAATGAAGCGACCTGATAGGAACATCGAATTTTCTTCAGTCCATCTTAACATCTCTACTGCTAGATAGCATAGGGGCTGCGAAAAGGTACCACCTTGTTTGTTTACGTAAGCCACTACTGTGGTGTTGTCGCTCATCAACACCAGAGTGTCCGGCCAGAAACTGTTGGAGGGCAAGAAAGGCTTACCTCATCTCTCAAGAGATTTATGTGCCGTACCTTTTGGACTTGGACCATAGCCCTGATGCCGTATAGTGCAGCATGTGAGTCCCCTACCCTTCTTTTGATGCTTCTGTGTAGAGCATCAATTCTGTGGAGGGAGGAGGTTCTCATCTGTCACCCAACACTGAAGATACAACAGTTGCTCCTGTCCTATAGGAACTAACATATCCGTGAAGACAGTGTGTTGACTACACCTGGATTTGAGCCACCACTGAAGTAATCGAATTCTGAGCAGCCATTAGGCACTAGACAGACTAGGGATGCCCGGTGACCAAAGAGACACAACCACTTCTGGTCTGGAAGCTCTTCTGGTCTGAGGAATGGGCTTAGTACCTCTCTCAGCCTGTGTACTCTGTCGTCTCATGGAAACACTTTCTGTAAGTTGGTGTCTATAATAATACCTAGGTATACCAGTCTTTGAGAGGGGAGCAGGAATGATTTCTCAAGGTTTATCCCAATTCCCAGATCCTGACAAAACTCGAGCAGTCTGTTTCATTGCTGAAGAAGCGTCGCCACAGAGTCTGCTAGGATCAGCCAGTCGTCAAGGTATCTTAGGAGATGAAGGCCAATCCTGTGAGCCCAAGCTGACACTAGGGCAAACACTCACGTAAAGACCTGGGATGCTGTGGAAAGACCGAAGCACAGCACCTTGAACTGATATTGCCAGTTCTTGTATATGATCCGAAGATACTACCTTGAAGATGGAGGGATTAGAATCTGGAAGTTTGCATCCTTGAGATCCAGTGTACAAAAAATCCTGTAGTCTTACCGCTTGTATAACCATGTCTGCCATTTCCATCCTAAACAAAATCTGAAGAACAAACTTGTTCAGAGCCAAGAGATCAATGACTGGTCTACAGCCTCCAGACGTCTTTCTCATAAGAAAGAATTGACTGAAGAAGTCTGGGGAGCCATCGAGGACCTCTTGGAAAGCGCCCATCTCCAACATGGTCTGGACTTTGGTCCTAAGGACCAGCTCCTTTGCGGATCCCTTAGCGTAGAAGCTCGATGGAACTGGATACCAAGTTTGTGGAGGGAGAGATTGAATGAACGGGACATGATACCCTGAGCTAATCTCAGAGACTGTCCCAGGATTGGCCCTGTGCTGCAGCCACCTATACCAGCAGTGGTACAGGCATCCCCCCACCAGTGGGCAGGTGAGAGGATTGCCTTCCCTAGCGGGAGCAGCCTTTACTACTTCCCTTACCACCCTTACCTCCTCTGTATAGTTTAGACTTAAGAGCCCTTGGGATTTTTGGCAGGAAAGGGCTGTCGACACCTTTGAAGACCCTGTCATCCTGCTGGTCGAGGGTTTGGTGGATTGCGGCTGCTTTCTAATAGGTGAAGGAGCCTTACCATAGGACCTCGATGTTAAGACCGTGGAGAAGGGAGTCCTTGGTGGACTTCCTCCATCGCTCAGCCGCCTTCTCGACCTCTTCCAGCTTTAACAGAGTTGAGCTGTCAAGGGTGGAGTTTCTGACCCTAGTAATCTCAGCCTTGGGAACCTGTCTATGGAACCTCTCAATCACGGCATCCCACCTCTGAAGAATTGCCTTCGCCAACAAGTTGACAATCTGATAGGAGAGGAATTCCAAGATGCGTTTGCCCGACAAGAGAAAGGTCTCCATAGACCTCCTTGTAGATTCCTTGGACCAATCCTCCGTTCTAACAAGGTGGCCCGCTGATGCCAACCATAGATCAAGCAACAAAGAAGCCTACATGGCATACAGTACTTCACAACCTTCTCCACGTTCAGTATCTCAGACACTGAAAACGAGGCTGAGAGCCCAGAAAGCTTCTTGACAGGGATACATCTTAAGAGGGCCTCTAAGGATGGATCTAGAGCAAAGCCAGATAGGATTCTTCTGTGACCTTGTAGTATTTCCTCTGCTGGATAAAGGGAGGTGGGAGGAGTTTGGAGGACAAGCCTGTTCGAAGAGAGCTACAAGATCGGCGATTTGTGGAAACTCCTTCTTCCCAGCTGCTGTCAGTCCCTTAGACCAGGGCAGGGCTCCACTAGCTTTAAGTAGTCATTGAGTTCCATATACATGATCCAAAACCGTATCCTTGCCTTCCTGAGGAGCCGTCTCAAGGTTAACCAACTCATTGATAGTCCTCATGCAGGCTAGGACTTGCCAGAAGTCGTACTCCGACTCTCAGCTTCAGAGGGGAATTTAGAGCTAGCAGCCCAAGGGAGGTGGTCATCTTCCAAGTCCAAGTCCTCATTCACCTCCAAACTCTAACCCATAGGAGCCTGGGGTGGGTCTCCGTCGTCAACAAAGGAAATGTCGCTTGCTGACACTCCTGCTCCAGGGGAAGATCTAGCTCTCTCTTGCAGGAGAGCTGCTTGTGCCTTGGAGTTCTTAGGAATGATCTTGGCGTCCTTACACTCTCTGCGAGATGACAGGTACTCCTCCAACAAGGAAGATCTGGATGGTCATCACCATTCCATAAAGGTCTGAACCTCTCTTGCAGGAGATTCCTTGTCTTCTGGTGGTGGTTTGGAGGCGGATCAAAGCTGCAGTGGCACGACCTCTATAGGAGAAGGCCTAAAATAAGGCACGAGCGAGATCTCCCGCGGAGATCCTAAGGCCCTGGTTGAATGAGGATGGTGAAGGTCGGCATGAGGCGGGGCTGGTTTCGGCATTCTCCTCTTCTGCTTTGTAGTAAGGACTGGAGTTAACTCTAGGCCTGAGAAGTCCCGCTAAATCCCAGAAACACCCCTCGTAGCTCCATGTAATCTTCTGATGGGCGAGAGAACCAAAGGAGGTTCTTGGGGCCCTGCTAGAAACGGGTCTCCTCCTAGGGTCCGTTGGAAAAGCAGAAAAGGATAAAAAACTTCTCTACAGAAATCCACGGGGTGAAAGCTACTGCCGACCTCTGCTTAGGAGGTTGTGTTGGAGGTAAACCTCTCTGCCCTTGCTGGATTGTGTCAACCACTGCCTACCTGACGGCTTTGACCAAGGTGTCAAACCATGAAGGAGGCCTCTCTACAGTCGACAGGTTCAGGGTGTCCTTGGGGAGACCTGGTGGTGGAGACTGCCTCCATAGGGAATGCTACCTCGCTACTTGAAACTGAGGGGAAGATTACCTTGATTAATCTGAATAGGCTTCTGCATGTCCTCCTAGATGATCTTCCTTGGATGGTCTGGAGAGATAGGAACACCAGCCAACTTATTTGGTGGTTCCGTGAACCCTTTGGGAAAGAGAATAGACCGTCCACCTCATGCTGACGAAGCCTGGTCCCATGTCAGCTGCTCCGCTGTTGCTGCTACCTCTCTGTTTGAGCTTTTGGGGTGCTGGACGTAGATTGCTCGCAAGAGCGTGTTATTTGCTAGTGGGAGCATGAGAAGAGCTAGTGGGAGCGCATGAAGTGCACGCAAAAGAAAGTAAATAACGCGCTGTAATTTCAATTTAACGTGCGGCCGCACGGTGATCGCATGTGGTAGATGAAGAGTGTGGTGGAGAAGGCAGGGTAGGTCTCGAAGACTTCTGACGGGCTGTAGACTGACGATCACCCGCTGGAGATCGACGAGAAAGTGACCACTGACCTGTTGGCGAGCGACACATAGGATAGCGTCGTGCTGAAGAGTGAAGCATTGGTGAGCGATGCCTTGGCGATCAGTAAGCTGGAGAGAGGTGAGCGACGAGCGGCCCACTGGAGAATGATGAGATGGCGAGAAGCGCCGTGGCGAGCGGCAAAATGAAGAGAAGCGCGTTGGCGATTGCTGGGCAGGTGAGCACTGTCTGGCAGGAGTTCGTCTAGGTGGAGGATGAGATGGCAAATGGCATGTTGGAGGATTACGTGCTGGCGAACGGCAAACTTGTGAGAAGCGAGCTGGATGGAGAACGGTGATCACGAGGTGAAGCATGATCACGAATGGGAGAACAGCGGGCTGAGGAAGAGCATCTAGAAGGCGAGTGACGATCATGAGCAAGCAAACGTTGATCTGCAGGGTGATGATCATGAGCTGGCAAGTGACAATCACAGGATGTTACGTGACGAGCACGAGTTGGCGAGTGACAATCACGAGCAGGAAAATGGCGAGAAAATCATCGGTCTCGGGAACTAGAGTGCTGCTCGACGGAGGGCAAGGACGAAGGTCTAGGCGCACGTAGAGAACTACGGTCCATGGTGGATGAAGAGATCCGAGGGTGGTGAGAGGTCTCATCGTCAGCAGAAGACTGTTGTTGGAGAGGCGAGCGGGCGCACTGGTCCCGTCAGCACTCAGGACTATTAGGAGCAGGAGAAGGCGAGAGGTGTGCCTTGCTGACAGCCAGAGTATTAATAACACCACCCGCAAGACAGGACTTCCACTTCAGAGAAGGACCCCTCTGGACCACGAGTTGCAGAAGTTCCACAAGTACGTCCCTGGAAGGAGGCTCAGCCACACCCAGTAACGGCCAAACCTGCAACTAATCAAAAAGTGAGAAGGGCTCGCCCAAGGACTGGGGCATAGCTGTTTCTCTAAGGGAAGCAGCAATGTCCTCAGATCCCCGAGGTTGCCCTGGAGTAAGTCGGTCTACGCTCCTACTCGACTGCCCTTTGGAAGATGCCGAGTGAGCAGGAGCTTTGCGAAGAAACCGGCGGGGGGGGAGGGGGTCAGAGAAGATGTCCAAGGTCCCTAACCCCCTTGAGGAACAACCCGAAGGCGAAGCATCCCTCTTCACACAAATCTCTTCCACTGGGAGGCAGACCACTGCGTACACTTATTACAGGTGTTACCCTTGTCACAGCAGCGGCCCCTTCAGGTCGGACACAACGAATGGGGATCGGTCTCGACCGGGGACACGAAGGTACTGCAAGAGTGGCCCTCAGGCCCTGGACAAGTACGCATGAGGGCGCAGAAGAACACACACACCAGAAAAGAAAAAGAATCTCAAAATAAAAGCCAAGTCTTTAGAGAGCAGAGAGCGGACATGTCGCTTCTCCTCAAGCCAAAAGATAAAAGTGGCTTTGTTTTACTGGTGTGTGAGTGATAGGGGTAGCTGATAACCCCTACTACCCCCGGTAACTAGTACTTTGGGTAGTTACCACTCCGCTTAAAAGTCTTCATGGCTAGTCTTCCAGCTTTGCCGAAAGATAATCCCTAATAAACAGCGTAAGATGTTGGAAAATGTAGCACTTATCTGTATTAACAACAACAAAATTCAGTACTGAAAATATGATGTTACAAAGTAGCTATAATGTGTATAGAAATTTCTTTTTGAACTTTCTTTTTTAAAGTCATGATAATTCATGAAAATTAGACGTATTTTTTCAATTTGTTTTTGAGTCATAGTTTCAAATATTTATCCAGCAAAATCCAAAGATCTCATAGTAAACTAATAGAAAAGTACCAATCCAGTACATAGTAGATATAATATACTATACAGTATTAAGAGATAACAATGTGTAATGTATAAATTGGTTGGTATATTTAACAGAAACATAATTTGAATATTAAAAATAAAACACATTTTAAAAGTATTTTTTTTTTCTTTAAAATATGAATACAGTATGTCTTTACATAAGCTGGACTGGCCATTGAATTGTTGATTATTGAAAGGTTAGGTGATGGTGAGACTCATTAATTGGCAGGAAGAATTCCCCTAGCCCCAAATTGAGAGGTTCTTTAATTTCCTGGACACATAATCCTTCCTGGTCCTGTACATGAGTGAGGAAGCTGACTTCCATAACCTCCTAATAGCTCCACATAGGGATGTACAAGCTGTTAAGGCTGCGGCCAGTACTGGCTTAAAAGGACAAAGTACCCTAGGATAAGAACACCATGGCTCTTTTCGAGGCAAAGTGTACTGTCCTCTGCATCGAAGCCTGTTATCAAGCTAGCAAGAAAGGTAATGACTTTCTAATTCAGCTGGACCAAAGTGAGCAAAGTACTTGGAAACACAGACCTGAGGATTTACCCCATTCAGGGTCTTACTAAACGGTTCCGACCAAGGGCATTTACGATCAGGCTTCGTACTGAGTGGATTATCAGAATGTAAAAATATGGCAAAAACTCTTAGGGAATGTAAGTGGCATGGCAGCCTAGGACCAATCAGAAACCCAACAGAAGAACAGGTCCTTCTAGGTTAAAGACATCTAAGCCTTCTTACTCTACCAAGAGATTGGTACTCATGAACCCAATTTGGTGTCTGTTCACTCTTTCGTGATAAGAACACTAAAATTCAAATATGGTTCCAGGAAATTATGAATGGAAGGTAGACGAAGGATTGTACAACAAATGGTCTCATTCCAAGTCTGGAGAACAATCCATGACAACTGGCCTGGCCTGGCTTGGTCCTCAAGGAGTGTGGTGCTCATACGCACAAGCCAGCGCCTGACCTCCCTCTGATTTGATTGATCGATTTGAGGTTTTCTGGCATCCTGACATCTAAGGTCATTGAAGCCGATATTTATCATAAATCAAAAAATAAAAGAATTTTCAATTAAAACCATAAAAGCAAAGATGGTATTTCAAAAGTTAAATAGCTTTCAGAAGACCTGCTTCTGAAATAAAGCTAAAAATACTGCTAGTATGGTAGAACATATCGTGTCCAAGAATCTTGGCAAGGATGAACCTGCCATCCTCACCTTGAGCCTCAAACAGATATATATTTCTTTCGGTACTATAAGTGGGGCTTTCCGTCAACAAATGCCTCACTCTGAAGGGTACCAAACAGTCTTCACAATATGGCTGGCATTGGACAGTAAGCAGAAATTCATGTGTCAACCGAGTGTGTCCAATGTGAAGACAATAATGAGTAGTCTCCCACTTTCGGCGCATCATGTTATACTTCCAAGGGGATATAACATTCGTTATTTCTCGCATCTTATTTTCCACTAAACTACCCCAATGTTGTTCCCAATCATTGGAAAATAAATTCTTAATATTGGGTTCATAATCATCACAAAGAATGGGGTATCTTCTAGAAAGCAACTCAGCAGCAGCATTCTTTGCCAGTAAATATGATATTTTAATTATAAAATAAATTTTTGAATATACTTACCCGGTGAATATATAGCTGCAACTCTGTTGTTCGACAGACAAAAAAACTGTACAAAAAAAACTCGCCAGCGATCGCTATACAGGTTGCGGGTGTGCCCATCAGCGCCAACTGTCGGCTAGATACCAAACTCCATGTAAACAAAGACTCAATTTTCTCCTCATCCCACTGCGTCTCTATTGGGGAGGAAGGGAGGGTCGTTTAATTTATATTCACCGGGTAAGTATATTCAAAAATTTATTTTATAATTAAAAAGGGATTTTGACGTAGGAAAAATCTATTTCTGGGCGAAGGACCTGTGCCGCCCAGTGAATAAGCTCCATTTAAGCACTTATTCTTAGGTAATTTACTGCTAAATATACCAGAGAAAAAATGTAAAGGAGTGCTAGGTTAACTAGCTCGCTCACCTAATGGTGTCGGTATAAAATTGGGCGTATAATCCAGAGGTCCCGCACTATTTAGATTAATCCACGACAGAGAACCCCAATAGAGGAGAGCCGTTCAACCTCACTCGGTACTACTACAATGCATCCGCTCAGAACCCAACTCCTTAGCACCCAAAGTTTGGGGACTCCAAGGGAGAGGAGCTGGGAGGGTTCACTGGGCGGCACAGGTCCTTCGCCCAGAAATAGATTTTTCCTACGTCAAAATCCCTTTTCTGGGCTCGAACCTGTGCCGCCCAGTGAATCTATACAAGAGAAAAATGTCACCAAACTTGCAAAATAAAGGAAAAAACATAAGCGTAAGAGAAATACAGGATGCTTTAATCAGAGATGAGTACCAAAAAACAATTATAAGGGTATCTTAAATATGAACATAAATCCAATAAGGTAGGTATAATAATGCCGTGAGTGATAATATATACAGATACTCAGGAGCATAAAAATTTACAAATATAATAACAGTATTCAGGTGCGAGACCAACGAATACAATAGGGTATAAATGAGGCAGGTAAGAGGGAGAGATAAAGAGTCAAGGCATTAACCTGTGAGTTACTCGGGAGTAACTACGCTCCCTGCGGCTACTGTAGAAAATTTTAGGGCTTCCAAATGTTTAAGGTAGTGTTTCTTGAACACTGACGGTGATCTCCACCCTGTATACCTGGAAAGGTCTGTAAAATTCATGTGGTGAAAGAAGTTCACCGAGGTGGCAACCGCCCTGATATCATGTGCAAGAGGAAAAGAGTCAGGGTTAGCTTGTTTAATAAAATACAAAATTTGTTGCCTGATCCCTTTAATAGTAATGGTACCGCCTTGTTCTCTAACGAATAGAGGCCCCGAGGAGTTAGAGGAGGTCCGGGATAGATAAGACCTAAGAGTAGTGACAGGGCACAGCGACGGATCTTGCGTGAGGGGAACAATTTTCCAGGAGGTCCATCTGTTTTGAGGGTCTTCATTCTTAGCCAAAAAGAATTTGTTAGGAGAAAGAAGGACCTCTCCTGAAGGCAGAAAGTCAATATGACCCGGGTCTCTCGACAAGGCTGTCAATTCAGAAATTCTTGCCCCGGAAGCCAAGCTCACTAGGAAAAGTGTTTTCCTGAGAAGGGGCATGTAATCACAAGAACTGTTAATGGTATCAGAAGCCAATTTGAGTACGTCATTAAGGAACCAGGTCACCGGGGTAGGACGAGTAACCGGTTTCAGTCTGGCACAAGCTTTCGGAATTGAAGCTAACAAAGAGTCGGTTAAGTCTATGTTAAAACCCACTAGGAAGATCTTTTTCAGAGCCGATTTAATAGTGGTGATAGTATTGGCTGCCAGACCTGATTCTAATAAAGATCTAAAGAAAGTGACTGTAAGGTTCAAGTTCATACAGTTCACGTCTGAGTCTATTAAAAATTTTGCCAACTTTTTAACTGCAGAGTCATACTGACGGATGGTGGAATCCCGTTTATCTGATTCTAGGAACAAGGTGTTTTGAGGATCAATATTGGCACCATGCATAGCCGCAAACTTCATAAAGTCCATAAAGTTAGGGCGCTCTGAATGTTTGAGAAAGCGTACACAACGCGTGTTTGTACTATCTGAGACAGAACCGGATTGGGTATCGGGTGAGGGTATAGTCTCAACTCCCGCAGGAGAGGATACCAGTTGCTCTTGGGCCAGTTGGGTGCGACCAAGGCTACTTGTCCCTTGAAGGATCTCAGTTTGTCTAGAACTTTCAGCAAAAGATTCACCGGGGGAAAGAGATAAATCTTTTCCCAGTTGTCCCAATTCTGTGACATGGCGTCTGTGGCGTAAGCCTGAGGGTCTAGATTGGGAGCCACATATACTCTCAATTTGTGGTTGGATTCCGTGGCGAAGAGGTCCACTTGGAGGCCGGGAACCTGAGAGAGAATCCACCGAAATGACTTTAGATCGAGTGACCATTCCGATTCTAGAGGGGAGGTCCGGGACAGGGCGTCTGCCACTACATTCCGGACTCCCGCCAGGTGGACAGCTGAAAGATGCCAACGGTTCGAGGCTGCTAGGGAGAATATGGCTACTAGAACATGGTTCAGAGGCCCTGACTTTGACCCGCCTCTGTTGAGGCAGCGGACCACCACTTCGCTGTCGAGGACCAGACGAAGGTGTTGTTTCTTGGGAAGAGCGAGACGTTTCAGGGTTAGAAGAACTGCCATGGCCTCTAGCACATTGATGTGAAAATGGCGGAACAAGGGAGTCCAAAGACCTTGAACTTTCTTGAGCTGAGAATAGCCGCCCCAACCTGATAGGGATGCGTCTGTGTGAATGATTAATTCCGGGGGCGGAAATTGAAGGGGAACTGACTTTGACAGACTGTTTGCTCTTGTCCAAGGAAGAAGTCTTTCCCGTAGAATGGGAGGAAGGCGGACTTTCCTGTCCCGGAGCTTCCGGTTCGCCCTCGAACGCCAGACACGATTGATATCTTTCAATTTTGCCTTCAGAAGAAGATCCGTCACTGAGGCAAACTGAAGGGACCCCAGAATCTTCTCTTGAGGCCGTCTGGAACTTACTTTGTCTTTGAGAAAACGTTTGGTGTTCCTTGCAATCTCTAACCTCTTGGGTCTGGGAAGACACAGAGTATGAGATATAAGATCCCATTGCAGGCCGAGCCATTGGAACTTCGATTTTGGAAGAAGACGGGACTTCTTGAAGTTGATCTGGAAGCCTAGAGATTGAAGATAATGGATGACTTTGTGAGTGGCTTTTAGGCAATTTTGGGAGGTGTCTGACCAAATGAGCCAGTCGTCCAGATAGGCTACTACTTGAATCCCTTGATTCCTGAGTTCCTGAACAGCGACTTCTGCTAGCTTTGTGAAGATCCTTGGGGCAATGTTGAGCCCGAAAGGCATCACCTTGAAGGAGTAACTTTTGTCCCCTAAGCGAAAGCCTAGGTACGGACGGAAGTGTCTCGCTATCGGGACGTGATAGTAGGCGTCTGTAAGATCGATAGAGGTGGTGACGGCCCCACGGGGAAGTAAGGTCCGCACCTGCGAGACGGTAAGCATTCGAAACTTGTCGCATTGAATGGACAAGTTGAGAAGGGATAGATCTAGAATCACTCTTCTCTTGTCTGAATCCTTCTTCGGGACACTGAACAGCCGACCTTGAAACTTCAGATGTTTCGTTTCTTGTATGGCATTCTTTTGTAAAAGATCCTGGACAAATTCGACCAGGTCTGGGGTGGAATGTTGACGAAATTTGTTCGGAGGAGGAGGTCCTTGAATCCAACTCCACCCTAGTCCCTTGGAGATGATACTGAACGCCCAGGGACTGAACCTCCATTTGTTGCGGAAGGCATAGAGCCTCCCCCCTACCTGCTGCACCTCAGTATTGGTTTGAGGAGTTGCCTCCACGTCCGCCTCGGAAGTTCTTTCCTCTGCGAAAGGCTCTTCCCCTGCCTTTGTTCTGGTTAGAGCCACGGTGGTAGCCTCTACCTCTACCATAACTCTGGGAAGAGCTATGAGCCTCGTAGGACTGGTTAAAGGCAGGGGAAGTGGCGGAGGCACCAGAAAGCTGGCTCTTAGGTAGCAGAACGGTGACATAGTCATCCGAAGGAGCCCGAGAGGTGGAGGGCTGCGCAGGGGCAACAGAAGATGGAGGAAGAGGCAGCCGGAAGTTGGATGAAGCACTCTGTTGTTGCCTGAACTGGGTGGAGGTATATGGTCTAAGCTTCTTCCTACCCCGGGCTTGATAATTTGCGGGGTCATACTTGCGTTTAGGGGTCAAACCCCAACGGGCTTTAAGGCTCTGATTAACCCTAGTGGCCTCCGCCAAGACTTCCTCTACGAGATCCTCGGGGAAGAGATTTGAACCCCAACAGGAGGACCGGATGAGTTTATTAGGTTCATGCCTAATCGTCGCCTCAGCTAGAACATGCTTGCGACATCTGCGTTTAGCAGTAGCAAAGTCATACAAATCATAATATAACGACTGTAACGTAGCCTTGTTGAGAGACTTAAAAATACTCTCCGTATCGTAAGTCAAGGCTATCGACTCCGTGGATGTGGCCAGGTTTAGAGTACGGCCCACACGTAGGCGGGAATCATATTCCTGTTTAATGAGAGATTCCGGGAGACGGGGAAGCTTCTCACTAAACAAGACTGAGGCACAGTCTGCTGCAAGCTTGCCGGAGGTAAAGGTGGTATGGACGTTGTCCCAACACTCAATACCTGAGGGAAGAAGGAGGGAGATTGGATCCACCTCTCGGATGGGAGGCAAGGGCTTCTCCTCCAGAGCATATTGAAAGGCAAGCTCTGCCACCTTATTGACGCATGGAGTCAAGGTGGTCTTGTCCATTAAGAACATCGTAAAGGAGCTTTTATGAGGCGTCAGCATGGTGTTAGTGCAGCCGATGTCATTCAAAAATCTGGCCCAAACAGATTGGGCTTGCTCCTTCGGGAAGATGACCGTCTCTTTGGGGACCTTGTCTAAACGGACTAAAGCTTCTTCGGTAAGTCTGGCATAACCATGAAATGGAAATGCCAGACCCGGAGGAAAGAATTCAAAGTCCTCTAGAGGACGAGTGCCAAGGCCCTCCAGAGTCAACATTCCGTCTGAGAACGGGGAATGAAGAGCCATCCGCCAGGGGTTGTTCTTGGCAAACGGCGGGAGCTTAGAGGCATCCGGTATGAGAGAGCTTTGGACTCTCTCCGGAGCTCCTTGCTCTAAAGCCCCAATTCTCTGACCGAAGTTAGAGAACATCGTGTCCATCCTCGACTGCATCTCCGAAACCAACTTTTCCTGCATCTCCGACACGATGCGGAGCATAGCTGATTCGGAAAGGCCCGGGCTAGCAGCAGGAGGGGCGGAAGGAACTCCCGGGTCGTGAGACTTAGAGGAGGAACCAGAGGTCTTTGAAGACGGGTTCGTACCATGTTTAGAGCCATGACAAGTCTTATGAGGCTTGCGAGCTTTGGGTAAGGTCCTTGAAGTAGACTTATCCTTAGGGGGAACCGGGTATGAACGTTGAGACGAATCACGGTCCCCAGAAAGTCCAAGAAAGGAAGAGCGATCAGAAGAAGAAGAAAGAGCGGGGCTGAGGATAGGAATCTCAGCGCCGGACACACCTGCCTCACTTACCACCCTACCTGTATCCGGCTCGTCTAGCAACATCGGTTCGACGTCCAGGTTCATGGAGGCAACATTGTCCTCCAGACCTCCGGGGGCGTCCGATGGATCTTGCTCTGGGTCGATGAGACCCGTTATAGTGGCATGTGGGCAATGATGGGAGCTGCCACATGCCTAGCCACAGCAGCTGAAGACTTGGCGTTGGGGTAAACCATGGTGCAGTAGTCCTCAGATAGGACGTACGGCCGCTTAGACTTTACATTCCGGGCAAACCCACCAATCCACACCTTCAGTGTGGCCCGAGCCACAGACTTTTGCTCCGGGGATGCCTGAAATAATAGGGGGAATTATAAAAGGGAGACTCCCAATGGTCCTTCAAGACCATAGATATCTTACTAATAGTAAATAAAATAAGAAGGCAATATAGCCAGCGAGACTCACCGAGTCAGATCCAAGGGTAGTGATGAGGTCGAAGCAAATCACACAGTTATCCGGGTGCCATACCACAACGTCTTCCAGTTGAACCCCACAAGGGGCGTGAGATCGGCAGACGGAGTGGCCACAAGGCTGGTGCAGAACAGCTGCACAGGCCGGCGTCAGACAATGCACCATCTGTAAAAAGAATAGTATATGAGAAACTGTAATTCTCTTAATTAGGGGCGGGTCTGGAGGACCCGGGCCTAACATAGGTCTAACACAAGATTAGAGCTTAAATGTACTATTCTTTAAATGGCCTAACATAGGTCTAACACAAGAAAAGAGCTTAACTGTACTATTCTGTTAAGTAGGGGCGGGTCCGGAAGACCCGGGCCTAACATAGGTCTAACACAAGATTAGACTGTAAAAAAAAAAAAAATAAAAAATAATTTTTTTTTTTTTTTTTTTTTTTTTTTTTTTTTTTTTTTAGGGGCGGGTCCGGAGGACCCGGGCCTAACATAGGTCTAACGCAAGGTTAGATCTTAACTGTAATATTATTACATAGGGGCGGGACCGGGGGTCCCGGGCCTAAACATAAGTCTAACTTGAAACTAAAGTATAGCCATCCATTCCGGTCAAGCCGGGAGCATAAAAAAGGATGCAATAACAAGGAATTAAGACACATAGTGTCTGATTTCCCGGGGTGGGGTAGACCCCGGGCCGGGAAATAAAGGTATATTCAATACCAATTCCTTTTTAGAGACTCCGGGGTAGTGATCTGTCATATATAATCATCATAGGAAATGTTATAAAATAATAGGGGGGCGGAACTGTAACTAAGAACTGCCAATCGAACCCGGAGGGTTTCGTATAACATAAGCCAGAATGAAAAGTGAATATAAAATAGGGTGCACCGGGATCCAACTCTGTTGACCGGTGGCCAACCAGACTAGACAGAGACTAAACCGCCGGGCCACCCGGAGGACAAAGTCCATAAACACTTAACTACCCCCTCTAAAAGGAGGGAAGGCAACGGTCCCTTAGTGGAGGGGGGGAGAAGCCTAGCCTCCCACCTAGCTAGAGGGGGAGCGTGGGGGAGGATCACGTGATACGAGGCAGCAGGGCTACCAACTGACGATCCCCAACAGACAGATCAAACGGAGTAATGGCACAAATATTCATTATAATAATAATAATAGCGTTAAATATATGAATAAACACATAGAAAATTTTTGGGCAAGGCATGCAACATAAATAATTAAATCACAAAAGACACACCTGATGGCTAAAATAACATTGCCGCCTTAGCACGGTCGGCAGCCATAGCGATACGTAAATGATATCGGCCCAAAAATTGAACCACGAGGATTCTAAACGCTAAATAATGAATATTCACAATAACAAATAATATTTGATAATAAAAATAATACACATAGTAACACCGCAAGTGAAAATTAAAAGCTCTCAAAAACAGGAGTACCAACTGTAGTGAAATCAAGCAAGATCGGTATGAACGAAGAGAATAACTCCTATAATATAAATATTAAACGATCTAGATTGCTCAAAACACAGTAAAACCCAGCTTGGTACTTAACTTAGACGGTGTCTCCTGGGAAACCGACGAAGAAGCCATAAATCACTAGAAAATATCCAAAAATCGAGAGCACAAGAAAAATGCGGGTTACTGCACAAGTCGTGCTAAACGGAGTTGGGTTCTGAGCGGATGCATTGTAGTAGTACCGAGTGAGGTTGAACGGCTCTCCTCTATTGGGGTTCTCTGTCGTGGATTAATCTAAATAGTGCGGGACCTCTGGATTATACGCCCAATTTTACACCGACACCATTAGGTGAGCGAGCTAGTTAACCTAGCACTCCTTTACATTTTTTCTCTGGTATATTTAGCAGTAAATTACCTAAGAATAAGTGCTTAAATGGAGCTTATTCACTGGGCGGCACAGGTTCGAGCCCAGAAATATCATTTTTAAATATTTAACTTAGCCGGTGAATATATAACTGATTCACACCCAGGGTGGTGGGTAGAGACCAGTTAAATATGTTTACATCTTATGAGCTAAGAGTTTTTATTTCATTTTAGAAGTTATCAAAATAACAAAAACAAAACAAATAGGTACCTGGTAAGGAAGTCGACTTAGACGATTACTCTGCCTTATAAGTACGTCTTCCTTACGGAGCCTCGCGATCCTCTTAGGATGCTGACAGACCCCTAGGAGCTGAAGTATCAAGGGCTGCAACCCATACAACAGGACCTCATCAAACCCCTAATCTGGGCGCTCTCAAGAAATGACTTTGACCACCCGCCAAATCAACCAGGATGCGAAAGGCTTCTTAGCCTTCCGGACAACCCATAAAAAACAACATTTCAAGAGACAGATTAAAAGGATATGGAATTAGGGAATTGTAGTGGTTGAGCCCTCACCCACTACTGCACTCGCTGCTACGAATGGTCCCAGTGTGTAGCAGTTCTCGTAAAGAGACTGGACATCTTTCAAGTAAAATGACGCGAACACTGACTTGCTTCTCCAATAGGTTGCGTCCATTATACTTTGCAGAGATATATTTTGCTTAAAGGCCACGGAAGTTGCTACAGCTCTAACTTCGTGCATCTTCACCTTAAGCAAAGTTCGGTCTTCCTCACTCAGATGTGAATGAGCTTCTCGTATTAACAATCTGATAAAGTCTGACAAAGCATTCTTTGACATAGGCAAGGATGGTTTCTTAACTGAACACCATAAAGCTTCAGATTGGCCTCGTAAAGGTTTAGTACACTTTAAATAGAACTTAAGAGCTCTAACAGGGCATAAGACTCTTTCTAGTTCATTGCCTACGATCTCCGATAAGCTGGGAATATTGAAAGATTTAGGCCAAGGCCGAGAAGGCAGCTCATTTTTGGCTATAAAACCAAGTTGCAGCGAACAAGTGGCTTTTTCTGACGAAAATCCGATGTTCTTGCTGAAGGCATGAATCTCACTGACTCTTTTAGCCGAGGCTAAGCATACCAGGAAAAGAGTCTTAAGAGTGACATCTTTCAGGGAGGCTGATTGTAACGGCTCCAACCTGTCTGACATGAGGAATCTTAGTACCACGTCTAAATTCCATCCAGGGGTAGCCAAACGACGCTCCTTGGTGGTCTCAAAAGACTTAAGGAGGTCTTGCAGATCTTTATGTTGGAAAGATCTAAGCCTCTATGCCGGAAGACCGATGCCAACATGCTTCTGTAGCCCTTGATAGTGGGAGCTGAAAGGGATCATCCTTTTCTCAGGTATAAGAGAAAATCAGCTATTTGAGCTACAGAGGTACTGGTCGAGGATACAGAAACTGACTTGCACCAGTCTCGGAAGACTTCCCACTTCGATTGGTAGACTCTAATGGTAGACGCTCTCCTTGCTCTAGCAATCGCACTGGCTGCCTCCTTCAAAAAGCCTCTAGCTCTCGAGAGTCTTTCGATAGCCTGAAGGCAGTCAGACGAAGAGCGTGGAGGCTTTGGAGTACCTTCTTTACGTGTGGCTGACGTAGAAGGTCTACCCTTAGAGGAAGACTTCTGGGAACGTCTACTAATCATCGAAGTATCTCGGTGAACAATTCTCTCGCGGGCCAGAGGGGAGCAACTAACGTCAACCTTGTCCCTTCGTGAGAGGCGAACTTCTGCAGTACCTTGTTGACAATCTTGAACGGTGGGAATGCGTAGAGATCCAGATGTGACCAATCTAGGAGGAAGGCATCTATATGTATTGCTGCTGGGTCCGGGACTGGAGAGCAATAGATTGGAAGCCTCTTGGTCAGCGAGGTTGCAAAGAGAACTATGGATGGTTTACCCCAAGTGGCCCAAAGTCTCTTGTACACATCCTTGTGGAGGGTCCATTCGGTTGGAATTACTTGCCCTTTCCGACTGAGACAATCTGCTATGACGTTCAAGTCCCCTTGGATGAACCTCGTTACTAGGGAGATGTCTTGACCTTTTGACCAGATGAGCAGGTCCCTTGCGATCTCGTACAACGTCAGTGAGTGGGTACCTCCTTGTTTGGAGATGTACGCCAAGGCCGTGGTGTTGTCCGAGTTTACTTCCACCACTTTTCCTCGAAGGAGATACTCGAAGCTTTTCAAGGCCAGATGAACTGCCAACAGCTCCTTGCAGTTGATATGCATGCTCCTCTGACTCGAGTTCCACAGACCTGAGCATTCCCGACCGTCCAGTGTCGCGCCCCAGCCCAAGTACGATGCGTCCGAGAAGAGAACGTGGTGGGGAGTCTGAACAGCCAGGGGAAGACCCTCTCTTAGGTTGATATTGTCCTTCCACCAAGTCAGACAAGACTTTATCTTTCCGGAAATCGGGATCGAGACCGCTTCTAGCGTCTTGTCCTTTTTCCAGTGAAAAGCCAGATGGTATTGAAGAGGACGGAGGTGTAGTCTTCCTAGTGATACAAACTGTTCCAGGGATGACAGCGTCCCCACCAGACTCATCCACAGCCTGACTGAGCAGCGTTCCTTCTTCAGCATCTTCTGGATGGATAGCAGGGCTTGATCTATTCTGGGGGCTGATCGTCTTGTTGTTCAGCAACGTCCTCATCAGATAGTTCCTCATCCGAAAACTGATGAGGAAACGGCAACGGAGTGGGCAACGTCTGGCTCGCTGAGTTCGGTCGCACTGGTGCATGCGTGACGGAGCCGGACGCAACGTCATGGAACTGCTGCACAGTCTGTGAACTGTCAACAACCATGGGTGCGCGAGGAAGCACAGCGTCCACCCGAGACTGTCTAGACCGTCTGGGTTGTGCAGTCAACACCATACCGGGTTGCTGAGGTTGACGCACCGCGTCAAAACAAGTCACCTCTGCTGGTTGTTGAATGTCCTGAACGTCAACAACCACCTCCGAGCGTCGCTTAACGTCAACGTGCGGCTGGCAACCCACACTGGGTCGCATCGGTGGAGGAACCACCTCAACTGGTAGACGCGAGAAGGTTACCTCAGCGTCAACAGGACGCACAACCGACCGGTTGGAAGGTTGTTGGCCAGAAGGCTCGGCAGCAACCTTCTCCGCATTAAAGTCCTCTATCAAGGACGCAAGCTTGGACTGCATGTCTTGCAGCAAAGCCCATTTAGGGTCTACGGGAGCAGGTGCGGCAACAGAGGGGGTTAGCGACTGAGGCGGTACCGCTTTCCATCCCTGAAAGCCTTGTTTATGCATGACATAATTGTACAGCAAAACTTCAAAGGCTCGAAAACAGCTGTGAAGTTGACCTGTAAAAAACTTGGAGCGTCTCCTGGTCAGGCGCCAGGGAGAGTCTACGAGATTTGAGAAGTCTATCTGGGCAGAGGCAGGAACTCCCAAGCCGAGAACTTCTCTCGTGTCATATCAGACTCTCGCTCTATAAGCCAGTTTAAAAGAAGGGAAAGCAAAGGCTGTATCCCCCAAACTCCTCCTGGTGATAAACCAGTCGCCTAGCAAACGTAAAGCTCTCTAGGAGAGCGAGAGAGCACTAGCTTATAAACAACGGCTTCGAAGTAGCTAGGCCTAGTGTAAGCTCTGACGTTTAGGCGAACGAGGAGCAGCAGTTACAAAAAGATCCGGACAAAGATCCTTAAAAATCAGCATGATTTAATTAAAGTCCATAGAGGGCTAAACAGCTTTAGGCTCCTCTCCGTCTGACAGAGTCCTCAAGGGAATATCAGTAGGAGGGGGAACAGCAACTTCCTCATCTACAGGAACCTTGTCCGATAAAAGCTGAGTCTCAAGCAAGGGAGAGACCTACCGTGGTGGCAATGCTTTACAAGCAGAGTCCACACGCACTGGTGCATTAGTAGCGGACCAGGACGCAACGTCATGTAACTGCTTGACAGTCTGTGAACTGTCAACAACTGAACTGTCAACAACAACAGGTGCGTGAGGACGCACAGCGTCCACTCGAGACTGCTTTGACTGCCTAGACTGAGCAGTCAAAACAATTCTAGAATGCGGAGGTTGACGCACAGCGTCAAAACAAGTCAACTCCGATTGTTAGCGAACGTCCTGAACGTCAACAGGAGCATCAGCAAGTGGCCTAACGTCCAAATGTGGCTGAAAATCCACACGAGACCGCATCGAGTGTGGTTCTAAACAACCTGACTGACGTGACTTAGCTACGCCAACGTCAACAGGATGCACAAAGGAACGTTAGGTTGGCTGAAAGCCAGGATATCGATGTGATAAACGGCTAGACTCAACGGACTAATCGGCAGAATAGTCTTCCATAAGGGAGGCAAGCATATTCTGCATGTCATGCCGTACAACCCATTAAGGATCAACGGAAATGGTTGTGGTAAGAGACGAGGGTAACGTCTGTGACCGCAACACTATGCCAACAAAAAAGACTCTCGGAGTCTGTGTTACGCTTTTGTTAGGCGGCGAGCAGTTTTCCGATGACTGCATAGGGTCAGAGCTGTCCTAATGGCTGCACCCAGGACGCTGGACCTGTCCTGAAAGGACTGACTTTCGCTTAAGGGCTTCGAAACCTTATTACAGGTTTCTTATGCGAAAAGCCTTCGGATGACGAGGAGAAAAACGTCTCTCTCGCCTTATGGTAGGGGAGATCTTGGTAAGATACACCCGATACCATAGAGGGAAAACGTCTGTTCGCTGATCAAGGCCTCTCGAACCCATAAGTCGTTCGACATTACTTCTCCCCTGGGCTTGGGAGCATGCAAGAGGTCCCGGACTAGGTGAACGACAGGCACGAACAGACGAACCCTCGGACGCAACACTGTAACACTTTGCGTAATATCACTTTATCACTTCGATTTTCTGTTTTGCATTTATTTCACTGAAATCGAAACTTTTACTGATTTCTACCTGAAGCACGCAATTCTACCCTCATCAAAAGGTAGTAATTGCGAAATCAGTCGTATAATGCAAGCTCATTAATACCAGCAAAAAACAGTAAACATATTTTAAGATAAAAAATTCAGTGGCTGGGGAAGAGACTAAACACTAGTTCATTCAAAACTACGTTTTCAATCTCTCACCGCACATTGCCTGGGGACGAGAATAAAAAACTAAAAACGTTTTATCCTTTCTCCCCGTACAGAGACTAGGGACGAGAGTAACTCGAGAACAACGTTACCCGCTTGAACGGAACGTTTTCTCTCCTCTCTCTCCCTCCGTCTCTATCTCTATCTCTCTTTCTCTCTTGATTTCGCACCTAAGAGAAGAGCCCAATTACATTTCATCAAAAAAACATGTTATTTGACCAAAGGAAAAAACTGAAAGGTTTTTCAATTAAAAAGTTCCTTTAAAATAGAATTTAAAACATTTAAGCTTTGAAAGAAGAATGAACAAAACGTCAGAATCGATTTACTCTTTCTGCAAAGTGAAACCGTGATACTCTCTCTCTCTATCGTAACGATAGAGCGCAAACTGCGTAGTATAAATAAACTAAACGTTAGTTTATCTTTGAAAACAGTACGAAGACTATTCAAAGAAATTCTTTCATAAAATATTTATAAAAAACATTCATTTATAAGGTTTTAAATCATTAGCTCTTTAAAAGCTATTTACGATTGCAAAGGGCTCAACGTTGTTTAACTTCGGTTTCCAAGTTAGGACCGCCTACTCTCAGGAAAGGTCGCATATAAACAAAACATTAAAATTTATTTTTTATGTTTATTATAAATGGAAAGTTAATCGAAGAGGCCTAATAAAGGCGGTGAGAAATATATAGAGGAAAATCTATAATTAATTTATAACGTGATAAGATAATTACTAAAAGCCTAAACACACTTCCGTCTAAGGGAAGGGTCGGCCATTTAAAAGTCAAAGAAAGTCCATACTCTCTTTGTCACCAAAAATTAAATCTATCCAAAACGAGTTCAAGATTTAAGATGAAGATAAAACACCTGCACTGCGAAAGCTCAAACCAGAATAAAGTACTTCACCAAAGATGATGGGAAAAACTCCAGGTTTCAACAGCGAGTAAAGTACGTCTTGTCGACACGTCGACAGAGAGAAAATTGAGTCTTTGTTAACATGGAGTTTGGTATCTAGCCGACAGTTGGCGCTGATGGGCACACCCGCAACCTGTATAGCGATCGCTGGCGAGTTTTTTTTGTACAGTTTTTTTGTCTGTCGAGCAACAGAGTTGCAGCTATATATTCACCGGCTAAGTTAAATATTTAAAATTGCCTTTTCATTCGCAAACACATTTACGTGTGCCGGAACCCCGCAAAATTGAACTGTTATCCCTCTCAGTTCAAGAATAAAAATCCATTCTAAAATCTTTAAACTAATGTGTTGCTGCAATTAAAAACTTCTAAAGCTTGAAGGACACTCCTTGCATCACTAAAAATGGTAAAATTACCGCCCTCTTCCAATGCTACTTTTTCAACAGCGGCTAGTATGCGATATAGTTCGGCTGTAAATGTGGAAGCTGTTTGAGGAAGTGCACCTCTACAATTAAAAGCATTACTATAGACTTTGGCCAACGCCAGCATCGGATTTGGAACCATCCGTATACAATATATAAAAGTCAATTCCTTATGTTCTGCAACATATTCCATAAAAAGAGATCTGGCTTCTAAGTCAGTCATATAATTTTCAACTCCGAAATGAAAAATTTGTAGGTATTTGTATTTTTCCTAATGATACAAACCTTTAGCTATTTATTAGGGGTTATAACTTTCGGCGAAGCTGAAAGGACAAGCCATTAAAATTTTAGCGAGGGTTAACAACCCATTCCGCTGGTGGCGGGGGTAGGGGGGTTACCTTGCTACCGCTCACACTCACACACCTGTGATTTACCTCACTTGGCTTGGAGGCAGGGCTTCAAGGGGGATAGGGTTGGCGGGTAAGTTTGTATTAATAGCTAAAGGTTTGCATCATTAGAAAAAATCCAAATTATCTACAAATTTGTAATTTGTTCCGTAACTGGAATACAAACCTACGCTATTTATTAGGGGTGACTCACCCATTAGGAGGGTGGACGTCCCTGTCAATCTAGCTTTTTGGCCTTACCCAGGGGCTTCTTATTTTGAATAGGTTGTACCAAAAATGAGTCCCTGCACCTGGCTAAACCTTGCTACGCAAGGTCCGCGGCCTACGCAAGCTGTGTGTTGAGATGTTTAGATGTGTGACTGTCCAGGTAAAAGTTATTCCGAGTCTTCATAGGAAAACTGTTGTAACCAGAATTTTCCCAATACCACCTCGCCAGGGCATGGGGACACAACAGTATTAGCTTAATACTAGATACACAAGGAAGCATGGTTTACCTGCAGTAGTTTGAAGTCAGCTTGTGCTGAGAACCCAGGATGCTGCTTTCCCCAAGAGAGGGGAGGATGAAGAAAAAAATACGAGTCAGTCAAACCTTTTCATTCACGCAGACTAAAACTGGGTAACAGTGCCTTCAACCGTCTGCTACTTGTCCAATAAGGAGTTTGAGGTATTATACCAGCTGTTGTGCAGCCACAACAGAGCTGATAGAGAATGTATCGAGCCTCCTGTAGGTCACGTCTTGCAAGTACTGGGCTGTGAACGTATTTGACATTTCCACATCCCAGCCTGTAGAACCTGCGTCACAGACAAGTTTCTCTTGAATGCCAGAGACGTAGCTATGCTCCTGACATCGTGAGCTCTGGGGCAACGTGATGAAGGAGGGTCCGGGCTCAGGGCATGGTCTATGACCTTGAGAATCCAAGCAAAGATGGCGTTTTTAGCGACCCTCCTCTTCTTCCTCCCTGTGCTAACGAAAAGTGCAGGCACACGGGGACAGGCTGCGGCTACTCTCTTGAGGTACAGCCTCAAACTCCTCACTGGGTAGAGTAAGAGATGATCAGGGGCATCAGTTACAGAGCAGACACTTGAAATCCTGGAGTCGAATCAAGATCCGCCACTACCGGATTCTGAGTCTTGGCTACAAAGTCAGGGACGAAGCCAAAATGTTACGATTCACCACCCCCTTGAATGGGCGATGTCGTATGAGAGACTATGAAGTTCACTGACATGCTTGGCTGAAGCCAAAGCTAGTAGGAACACTGTCTTCCAAGTAAGATGGGGATCTGTTGCCACGTTCCACAAGGGAGGTCTCACTTCAGACTGAGGACAGGTAAGTTTGTTACTCCATATGAGTAAGAAAAGTTCTAGTGATGAGGAAATATCCATTCCGTCGAGTCTAAGGGCGAGGCTTAAGGCTGAGACTGAAAGGCGCATTTCCTCACACAAATACACGAGGAATTCTGCTATTACTGGAATAGTGGCATCGAGAAGAGAGATATTCCTCCCACAACACCAACCACAAAAGACTTTCCACTTTGCCTGGTAGACTGCTGCTGATGATTTCTGCAGGTATCCAGACATCCTGCTTGCAACTTGTTGCAAAAATGCTCTGAGTGAGATGCTGGATAGTCTCCAGGCGTGAAGTTGTAGCGAAGCTACGGCTTTGTGGAAAATGCAGCCATGTGGTTATTTGAGTAGATTGTGTCATGGAAGGGGTTCTCTTGGAGACTTTGTCAGGAGTTGCAGAAGGTCCGGAAACCATTCCGCATGATGTCATAGCAGAGCTATGAGAGTCATTGAGAGGTTGACCTATGTTCTGGTCTTGTTAAGTGCTCTCCTCATCAGACAGGACGGGGGAAAAGGCGTAAATGTCGATGTTGTCCCACTGTTGTTGGAATGCATCTTGCCAGAGAGCTTTGGGGTCTGGGACTGGGGAGCAATACAATGGGAACCTGAAGTTCAGGGACATTGCAAAGAGATCCATAGTCGGAGAACCCAAAAAAGTCAGGACTTTGTTGGCTACTAGATGATCCAAAGACTACTCGGTACACACTATCTGTAATGCTCTGCTCAGATTGTCAGCGAGCATATTCCTTTGGCCTGGAATGAAGCGTGGCAATAGTGATATCAAGTAAATCTCGGCGCATCTCAGTATCTCTATTGCTAGATGGAATAGGGGCTGCAAAAAGGTACTTCCTTGTTTGTTAATGTAAGCCACTACTGTGGTGTTGTCGCTCATCCCCACAACTAAGTGGCTCGCCAAGAACTGGTGGAACTGTTGAAGGGCCAGAAAGATGGCCTTCATCTATATGAAATTTATGGAGAGGTACTCTTCTGACTCTGACCAGAGGCCTGAGGTTGTGTGGTGCAGCACGTGGGCCCCCACCCTTTTTTTTTTTTGAAGCGTCTGAGAACATCATCAAATCTGGGGGGAGGACGAGAAGATCTACTCCTTTTCGGAGATTCTTGTCTGACACCCACCATTCGAGGTCGGTCTGTTCCGCTGATCCCATAGGGATCAGGATATCAGGGGAGTCAAAAGCCTGATTCCACCGGAACTTGAGTCACCACTGGAGGAGAGATCAAATTCTGAGGCAACCGTTGGGAACTAAGCAGGCCAGAGACAAGAGGTGCCCGAGAAGATATAGCCACATCGGGGCTGGAAGTTCTTCTCGTCTGAGAAAGGGTCTTGCGACCTTTCTCAGCCTCATTATCCTGTCGTCTGATGGGAAGGCTTTGTGGAGATTGGTGTCTAATATCTTACCTAGGTATACCAGTCCCTACGTAGGAAGCAGGGAGGACTTCTGGAGGTTTACCATGATCCTCAGCTCTTGGCAAAACCTCAGAAGTTTGTTTCGGTGTTGAAGAAGGGTTGACACCGAGTCTGCTAGGATTAGCCAGTCTTCCAGATAACAGAGGAGATGGATGCCAATCCTGTGTGCCCGAATGAAACTGGGGCAAACACTCTGGTGAAGACTTGAGGTGCTGTGGAAAGACCGAAGCACAGGACCTTGAACAGGTATTTCCTGTTGTCTAGGCTGAATCTTAAGTACTTCCTTGAAGACGGATGGATTGGGATCTGGAAGTACGTATCCTTTAGGTCCAGTGTGCACATGAAATCCTGTGGTCTTACCGCTTGTCTGACTGTGTCTGCCATCTCCATGCTGAACAGAGTTTGCTTGACAAACTTGTTTAGAGCTGAGGTCGATGACGGGTCTCCAACCTCCAGACGCCTTTTTCACAAGAAAGAGTCAACTGAAGAAGCCTGGGGACTCGTCAAGGACCTCCTGGAGAGCTTCCTTTTTCAACAGGGTCTGGACCTATGCCCGGAGGGCTAGCACCTTTGCTGATCCCATCGCAAAGGAGTCTATTGACACTAGATTCCTGATTAGGGGAGGGAGAGATGTTGTGAACGGGATGCGATACCCTCAACGAATCACAGAGATTGTCCAGCGTTCGGCCCCGAGTTGCTTCTACCTATCTCAGCAACATAGTAGGCATCCCCCCACTAGTGGACAAGTGGGGGGAATGCCTTTCCAAGCGTTTGCGGCCTCAGCTGCTCCCTCTAGGAACTTTACCACCCCTGGAGGACTTAGTGCCTTTCCATGTCTCTGGTCGGAAAGGGCTTCTTAGACACCACTGTCTTCACTGCTGTCTTGTTCGTCGAAGTCTTAGCTGGACGGGATGGCTGAGAAGCTGGTGGTTTATAGGGCTTGGATGTCAAAGCCCTATGGAGGAGGGAGTCCTGGTGGGATTTCCTCAATCTCTCAGCAGCATGTTTCACATCCTTTGGCTCAAAAAGAGGGGATCCCTCTAGAGAGGAGTTTCTGAGCCTAGCAATCTCAGCATTCAGGACCTGCATCCTAACGTTTCAGAACATTGTTCACCCATAAGTTCGAGACTTGATGGGCAAGAAACTCGATGGTGCGAGTGCCTGAGAGAAGGAGTTTCCATAGCTTTCCTGGTGCGTTCCTTGGAGAAATCCTCGGTTCACACCATGATTCCCAGAGTCCCCAACCAGAGATCAAGCCATGAAGTACCCTATATGGCATACTTTGCAACCTTTTCCTGGTTGAGGATCTCAGCTGTCGAGAAGGTGACCTGACGGTTGGAGAGCCTCTCAAGACAGACTCCCTTGGTGAGCTCTTCCAGAGAGTGGTGGACTGGAAGAGCTGGACGAGGCTCATCCAAAACTTCAAAATACCTCCTCTGCTAGACGCGAGGAGGTGAGAGAAGCTTGGTGGTAGAGCCAGAACATTGAGCGGAAGATAGCTCGGAGAGCTGTTGGGTGATCTTTGCCCAGGCACTCTATAGATCTTGAGACCAGGGCAAGGCTGCACTGGTATTAGAGGGCTTCTGCATGCCAAAGACACGATCTAAGACCGTGTCTCTGCCCTCTCGTGGGGGTATCTCTGAGTCGGTAAACCCTTTGAGTACCCTGATGAGAATCAGAACTTGCCAGAAGGCATGTTCTGACTCCTTCTGCTCCCCCTCTGAAGTGGGATTGGCAGCGAAGTCTCCTTCTTCCTCCCCAGAGAGCTCCTCTCAGGGTGGGTCCCGAACACTCCTAGAGTGACAGGTAGTTCCTGAAGGCCTGGAGGTCCTTGTAGAGGACTTTGGAAGAGTCTTAGAGTCCTTTGCCTAAGGAGAGAGGACCGTGAGACGTATTTCTCTTGACCCCTCCCTACACTAGCTGGGTACAGTGTCGGAGAGGGAAGACATTGCCACTGACAGTGTCTAAGGCCCCTGATACTGAAGGAGGCCAAGTCCACTTTTCTGCAGGTGTTTGCATGTGCCAAGTGAATGGTCTTGGGAAGGCCCCTTGCTCTCCCCTGAAAGGTAAGAAAGCAGCCTTTGACAAGATGTGTCGAGCACCTATGGGCACCAGACCACGTCTAGAACTTCCTTGGTCAATTCTGGACTTGGATACCATAGATAATGTCAATGCACAGGTCTCTGCACGGAAGGATTCTATATGGGCAGGGAAATCCTTCCCCTTGAGTCCTGCGGTTTTTTCCCGCCAGAGGAAGTATTACCTCACCCAGGAGGCTTCCCCTTCACCCTTACCTCTCAACCCCACCATTTCCTATTTACCTCCAGGCATCACTGCAGACCATCTGACATTATCGCATGTCACTTTTACGGCGACAGAGGCCATGAACATGGAGGGCACAGCAATAGCCACTTTTCATGCCTTTTCATGGAATGACTACTGGTTGGGTACAGTGGATTTTTTTGGCAGATAATAAAGACTTGACAGACCCTGAAAAATGAAAGGCGTTCAAGAATGTTAATTTGACAGGGACCAGAGCAGTCAAATATTTTACCAATGTCTGCCAACCAGTGGGCAAAATAGATTTTGATGAGGCTTGACACCATGGCCTCCAAGTTCCATAAACAGATTGGCCAGCGAGAGGGCCTAAATCTTTGTAATGTGTCGGTAAAGGGTCCATCTCTGTTTCCGACAAGAGGAGTGGAGGCGATTGCTGAGAAAAGGAGAAAGGTGAGTCAGGACCTGCTTTTGCACAGAGTGATATCCTTTCCACAACCACAGTCTGCTTCCACTTCCAGCCACTTGAGACTGTTGCCTCTGGCTAAACAGGCACACAAGCCTGCCCCTAAGAACAACCCTTGTCCCATCCCTTCCAGCTTAAGGCATGGGACTCAACAGCAGCAGCCTTTTCAGAACAAGGTCAAGGGTGCAACCGACATAGAAAAGGGAAGCAAGCTAAGCGTTTCTACTTTGGGGGGCAGGACTCCTAGGAAACCACCTCTGGATGGATGCCTGCAACCCCAAATGGATGAGGTGGCTGTATCATGGGGCAGAGCAGTGGACTGTGGATGTTCTTCAGTCAGGGTGCTGCCTCCTGTTCATCAACTCTCCCACTGCTTATCACCAATGACATCATTGTACTACCACCAGGGATGAGCGAAGGACTTAGCCCTTCAGGCAGAAGTTCAGGCCATGCTGGAGAAGGATGCTCTCCAAGAGGTCGGCGACACCTCCCCAGGTTTCTTCAGTCGACTCTTCCTTGTAGAGAAGGTGTCTAAATGCTGGAAACCAGTCACAGACCTCACAGCCCTGAATGAGTTTTTTCTACATACCTCATTCAAGACAAAGAATCCAATTACAGTGAGACAGGTGATCAGGATGTTAGACTTCATGATGATGATGATCAACTTAAAAGATGCTTACTTACATAATCCAACCTATTCCAAATCCAGGAAGTACCTCTGTTTGGTCATAGCGAGCAGAGTGTACCAATTCAAAGTGCTTTGGTTTGGTTTCTCAACAGCTTCGCAAATTCCACAAGCAACTAACACTCTCAGGTCATGGAGGGCTGACTTGAAAAACCTGAAGAAACCCAACTTCCTTAGATCAATTCGTCGGCAGCTGACTCCTACAGCTATGGGAATCCCCCCACACTGAACTCGAAACTTGCCGAATGGCTTTCTTTTTCATTGCTATTGATGTCGCCTCTACACGGTGCATTTGTTCTTTCGCTCTGCAGGGTGTGTGGCAATTGGCAAATCCAAAACAGATGAGGTTGAATACTTTGGACTATTGGGGAAGGAGTGTGAAGTCATTTCCTCTTTGAGTTTGATGACATCGGTCTTATTGGTCTGCGCCCTGGTACTGCAGACAAGGAGGGGATGTCTACATTGGGTATTTTTTCCGCCGGTATGACAGGTGGGGACGATACTGGCCTGATTGCTCAAGGACTTGTAGCAATATTCATGTTGAAGGGAAGACCTCTAGGCCTATGGAAGGCCAGAACATCCTCAGGGCCATTTCATAAGAGTTGAAGTGCCCACACAAATCGTCAAAAGCCACTAACCTGAAGACTGTTCACTGGCACTGCTCAAGTAATTATACCATTGCTTGTATCTGAGTATATACACAATTGCCTGAAATGCCACCTGATTTGTGTCATGACATCAAGAAAGACTTGGTTATTGTGTCACGTCTTTGGGGAAAAGTTATCGTCCAGTCTGTGATTCGTTATTAAAAAAAAAGATAAACCATGCTTTTTCTTTTCTTAGGGATATACAGTAGACAAACTTAAGCTAAGAAGTAAATGCAGCATATTCGCTTCTGCATATTGTGATGACCTGTGCTTGGGGTTTGTTTTAAATCTTCTAGCCTCAAAACTCAAGTAGTGGTATTAGATAGTGAACTGTTCTGAGCTTGAATATTTGGTTTTCTTCAGTGTTTGATGGTATGCTGTTTTATTCCAAAATGTACTTGGTCCTACAATTTTCATTAGTCATGGTATTTGCACATTTTTTGTCGATGATTCACTAATGATTAGAAGTATACTAGTTTTTTGTTATTTACTTTACAAAATAAATCTTTTTATAATATTCTTTCCATAATCTCAACATGATCCTCAATCATTTTCTTAAGTCAATGAACTGAAACTTTTTAACTCAATGCAATGAACTAGAAAAATATTACCTGTGGTACACAACTTGTTGCATCTCCTTGCCAAAATCCAAAGCAATCATATCATTGGTAATTGGGCCAGTTAATTAGACGGGATCGGGGTCGTTAACACTTAAATAAGATCCACATGAATCCTACTTATGAAGGGGCCGCACTTCCGTCCACCAACGGCACGGCTGGACCACATGTCCACGCGTATTATCTCTATCTCAAAAACACACGCGTACTTTCACTATGTAAAGAGAAGGAAGAAAACGGGTCAAACAGCTAAGCATGGACACAGAGAGTACATGTGTACACCTTGGCGAGTGAAGTCAAAGTGGTGTCTCAGTGTCCTGACGAGTGGGAGGGGCTTTCCTGCCACCCACCAATAGCTACTGACACACCTCGTTAAAAAATTTTACAGTCAAGATCCAGACAAGCTGAAAACATACTCCTATGAAAGGATGATGGTTTGTATTCACGTAGGAACAATTAGTAAACAAAAATATTTACGATGATTTATGAAAAAAAAGCTTTATTGCTGTTATAAAAAGGTGGTGGTAAATAAGAGTGGTTGAAAAAATTGCATCCTCTACCAGCTACTGCTGTTTTGATTTCTCACCCATCTTTAAGGTGCACCCTCAAATGACATTTATATTTTTCATGGGAAATTTTTTTCTTTATATACTGTACTCTTCTGTTGTTTCATGATTCTCCTCAAAGGTAAAGAGAGTTAATTTGTCAATATTTCTATTTCTTATAGTAAATTATTAATCTATATTCATTTCTGATGTTAGGGGTTATAATTTGTTCACTTAATTACTGTATATCACAAACCTTTGAAAAGGAGTATACACAGTAGTAAATATATTTATGAACAGGTGGAATGCATCAAGTGTATTTCCTTTATTTCTCAAGGGGAAAAATTGTTTTAATCTATGAGCAATTTTATTTGGAACCTCACTTCAAGAACGAATTAAACTGCACATGAATAATGACTGTCAAAGATGCAAATGTTAAAGGCTGACTGTAATGGGTTTATCAGGTGAATCATCCAGCAATCTTTGTTTGGCAGAACCTAACCCTATAACATAGCAAAGCTTCCCAATACACTTCAAGATATTAGGAGTAGACTTCGAAGCTTCAATGGAAATATGACAAATTCGTAGATAATTTGTATTTTTCCTAACCATACAAACCTTAGCTATTTAATTAGGGTATTACTTTCGGCGTAGCTGAAATGACGAGCCATTAGATTTTTAACGAGGGTTTACTACCCCCTCGCTAGTAGGAGGGGTAGCTAGCTATCCCTCCTCCCCCTCACACACCGGCGAGTAGCTCAGTTTGCTTAGAGGTAGGTCTTCCCGGGGGACAGGGCTGGCGGGCAAGTTTGATTAAATAGCTAAGGTTTGTATGGTTAGGAAAAATACAAATTATCTACAAATTTGTCATTTGTTCCGTAACCGAAATACAAACCACGCTATTTAATGAGGGTGACTGCCGTACTGGCTTTGGCTTTTGCCCAGGGACTCAGTATCTGAGTGTGTTAGAACTCAAGATAAGGAGTCCCTGCACCTCGCAAGTGCCTTGCTCTGCAAGGACCACAGCCTACGTAAGCTAGTGTGTGAAGGAGTGAAGTGTGACTCGTCCTAGGAAGTTGACCTGGAGTCCTTAAGATGGAAATCTAGGTTAGGACGATCCCAATACCACCTCGTAAGGGTATGGGGACGTGACAGTATTAACTTATTACTAGGAACACAAGGAAACATGGTTTACCTGCAGTGGTTTGAGGTCAGCTGTGCAGAGAACCCAGGATGCTGCTTTCCCCAAGAGAGGGGAGAATGAAGAAAAGAATAAGGGCCAGGCATACCTTTTCATTCATGCAGACTAAAACCAGGTAACAATGCCCTCAATCTTCTGCTACTTGTCCATTAAGGAGCCTGAGGTTTAAACCAGCTGTTGTGCAGCCACCACATGGCCGATAGAGAACGTATCGAGCCTCCTGTGGGTCACGTCTTGCAGGTAGTGGGCTGTGAAGGTCGTTTGATGCTTCCAAACCCCTGCTTGTAGAACCTGCATCACAGAGTAATTTCTCTTGAATGCCAGGGACGTAGTAATGCCCCTGACATCATGTGCCCTAGGGCGACGTGACGGAGGAGGGTCAGGATTCAGTTAATGGTAGATAACCCTGCAAATCCAAGCTGAGATTGTATTCTTAGTGACCCTCCTCTTCGTCCTTCCTGTGCTCACGAACAATGCTTGCACCCGAGGACGAATTGCAGCTGTTCTCTTAAGATAGAGCCTCAGACTCCTTACTGGGCACAGTAGGAGATGGTCTGGGTCATCTGTTACAGAACGGAGACTCGAAATCCGGAAGGAGTCGAACCGGGGGTCAGGCACTCCTGGATTCTGAGTCTTAGCTACAAACTCAGGGATGAATTTGAACGTTACCTCCCCCCATCCCCTTGAATGGGCGATGTCATATGAGAGACCATGAAATTCGCTGACTCGCTTGGCCGAGGCCAGAGCAAGCAGGAACACCGTCTTCCAAGTCAGGTGGCGATCAGAAGCCTGGCGTAATGGTTCGAAAGGAGGTCTCTTAAGAGGCCTGAGGACTCGAACCACGTTCCATGGAGGAGGTCTCTTAAGAGGCCTGAGGACTCAAACCACGTTCCATGGAGGAGGTCTCACTTCCGACTGGGGGCAGGTAAGTTCATAACTTCGTATGAGTAGAGAAAGTTCCAGCGAAGAGGAAATGTCCATTCCTTTGAGCCTGAAGGCAAGACTTAAGGCTGAGCGATAGCCTTTCACTGCCGAGACTGAAAGGCGCATTTCTTCCCGCAAATACACGAGAAACTCCGCTATTGCTGGAATAGTGGCATCGAGTGGAGAGATACCCCTTCCACGACACCAACCACAGAAGACTCTCCACTTTGCCTGGTAGACCCCTGAGGATGACTTTCGCAGGTGTCGAGACATCCTTTCCGCAACTTGTTGCGAAAAGCCTCTCTCTGTGAGGAGACGCTGGATAGTCTCCAGGAGTGAAGTCGTAGCGATGTTACGGCTTTGTGGAAGATGTTGGCATGTGGTTGTCTGAGTAGCTCGTGTCGAGGAGGAAATTCTCTGGGGAGTTCCGTCAGGAGCTGCAGAAGGTCCGGGAACCACTCTGCGTAATGCCATAGCGGAGCTATTAAGGTCATCGAAAGGTTGACCGATATTCTGGTCTTGTTGAGTACCCTTCTCATCAGACAGAACGAGGGAAAGGCATAGACGTCGATGTTGTCCCACCGTTGTTGAAAGACATCTTGCCAGAGTGCCTTGGGGTCCGGGACTGGGGAGCAGTACAGCGGGAGCTTGAAATTCAAGGCTGTCGCGAACAGATCCACCGTCGGGGAACACCACAAAGTCAGGACTTTGTTGGCTACTAGACGATCCATAGACCACTCGGTACTCACTATCTGAGATGCCCGGCTCAGACTGTCAGCGAGCCCATTCCTCTTGCCTGGAATGAAGCGAGCTGATAGTGGAATCGAGTGGACTTCGGTCCATCTCAGTATCTCTACTGCAAGATGGGATAGCTGCTGTGAAAAGGTACCTCCCTGCTTATTGATGTAAACCACTACCGTGGTGTTGTCGCTCATCACCACCACGGAGTGACCCGCCAAGTATTGTTAGAACTGCTGAAGTGCCAGATACACGGTTTATGTGGAGGCACTTTTCTAATTCTGACCATAGGCCTGAGGTCCTGTGGTTCAGAACGTGGGTCCCCCACCCTTTTTTTTTTGAGGCGTCCGAAAACAGCATCAAATCCGGGGAGAGGACGAAAAGATCCACTCCCTTTCGTAGGTTTTCCTCTGTCAACCACCACTGAAGATCCGTCCGTTCCGCAGGACCCATTGGGACCAAGATGTCCGGGGAATCGTGTCCTTGATTCCACCGGGACTTGAGTCGCCATTACAGGGATCTCATCCTGAGGCGACCATTTGGGACTAGACGGGCCAGAGAAGAAAGGTGACTGAGGAGACGTAACCACGATTGGGCTGGGAGTTCTTCTCGTCTGAGGAAAGGAACTGCGACCCTCCTCAGCCTTGCTATCCTGTCGTCTGATGGGAAGGCTTTGTGGAGATTGGTGTCCAAGATCATGCCTAAATATACCAGTCGTTGAGTTGGAAGCAGGGAGGACTTCTCAAGATTTTCCATGATCCCTAGATCTTAGCAAAGTCCCAGAAGCTTGTCTCGGTGTCGAAGAAGGGTCGACTCCGAGTCTGCCAGGATCAGCCAGTCGTCCAGATAGCAGAAGAGACGGATGCCGATCCTGTGTGCCCACGAAGAAATCAGTGTGAACACCCTGGTGAATACCTGAGGTGCTGTGGAGAGACCGAAACACAGCACCTTGAACTGGTAGATCTTGTTGTCTAGGCTGAATCTTAAGTACTTCCTTAAAGACGGATGGACTGGGATCTGGAAGTGCGCGTTCTTCAGGTCCAGTGTACACATGAAGTCTTGTGGTCTCACCGCAAGTCTGACCGTGTCCGCCGTCTCCATACTGAACAGGGTTTGTTTGACAAACCTGTTCAGGCCTGAGAGGTCGATGACTGGTCTCCAGCCTCCAGACGCCTTCTTTACAAGAAAGAGACAACTGATGACGCCTGGGGAACCGCCGACAACCTCCTGGAGAGCACCCTTCTTTAAAATGGTCCGGATCTCTGCCCGTAGGGCTTGGCCCCTTGCTGATCCCATGGCAAAGGAGCTCACTGACACTGGATCCGCTGTCAGGGGAGGTAGAGATGTTATGAACGGGACGCGATATCCCTGACTGATTACGGAAATCGTCCAGGAATCGGCCCCGAGTTGCTGCCACCTGTCTGCGCAACTTTGAAGGCATCCCCCCACTGGTGGACATGCAGGGGGACTGCCAATCCTAGCGTTTGCGGCCTCGGCCGCTCCCTCTAGGATTCTTTCCTCCCCTGGAAGACTTTTTGCCTTTCTTGTCTTTGACAGGAAAGGGCTTCGACACCGTTGCCTTCGCTGCCACAGCCGGTTTCGTTGTCTTGGACGGGCGAGGTTGTTGAGGTACCGGAGGTTTATAGGGCTTTGATGTAAGAGCCCTATGAAGGAGGGAGTCCTGGTTGGACTTCCTCCACCTCTCGGCTGCCTGTTCCAAGTCTTTAGACTCGAACAGGTTCTTCCCCAGAAGGGAAGAATGTCTGAGCCTGCTGACCTCGAGGGCTGGGACCTTCGCGTGGAACCTCTCTGCCACCGCATCATGACGTTTCAGGATTGAGTTGGCCCACAAGTTCGAGACTTGGTGGGCCAGAAACTCAATGGTGTGGGTGCCCGAGAGGAGGAAGGTCTCCAGGGCCTTCCTGGTGCTCTCCTTAGACAAATCTTCAGATCGCAACAGGATGCCAAGAGATCCCAGCCAGATGTCAAGCCACGAAGTAGCCTGCATGGCACACTTCGCGACCTTCTCCTGGCTTATGATCTCTGTCGCCGAGAAAGTTACTTGCCGGCTAAAGAGTCTCTCAAGAGGGACTCCCTTGGTAAGCTCTTCCACAGAGTGGTGCAGGGGAACAGCTAAACAAGCCTCCTCCGTGTACTCGAAGTACCTCCTCTGTTGGACGCGAGGAGGCGGGAGGAGTTTGTTGCCAGCCGTAGAACGGCTGGAGGAGGCAAGCTCGGAGAGCTGGCCCTCGACCTTATCCCTGGCACTCTTCACCCCTTGGGACTAGGGCAAAGCTGCACTGGCCTTAGCGGGTTTCTGAGTGCCAAAGACTCGGTCCAGGACCGTGTCCTTGCCCTTGCGAGGAGGAATCTCAGGATCGGGAATCCTGTTGAGATGCCTCATCAGGGTCAGGACTTGCCAGAAGGCATGCTCTGACTCTTGTGGCTCCCCTCCTGGAGAACTGGCAGCGAAGTCTCCCTTCCCCAAAGGCTCTTCTTAGGGGGGACACGTGGACGTTCTCCACGGGTCTTGTAGGTTCTGGACGGATCCTTGAGAATGACTTGGGGACTGTCTTAGAATCCTTGGGTTCCCTCCTGAGAGGAATGCAGGACTCCAACAACGACGTCTGAGGGCTCTTCTCTGCTCCAACCTGGGACGATTCTCCAGCGCGAGGTGGGGTTTCTCCCATTGGTGCGATGGGAGAACACCTCACCTCGTAAGACTCCCGAGGACGGAAAATGCTCGTCCACGGGAGAGGGAGAAAACGTCTGGGGGGGAGAGGGAGCCTTCCTCAAGGATGTCCGAGGAGCCAGCTTGACCCTCGGGGAAGTTACCACGGTTTCTACTCCTCTCTTTCTCTTCAGTGGGGTCGGAGCCGCCACAGTTTTGAGACCCATCTCAGTGAAGGCAGGTTTGACAGCCTGCACGACAGCTCTGATGAGGGATCCAAACCATGGCCGCTTACTGACAGCAGCGCTGTCAGAGACTCCCTCTGAAGGGAAGGGGATCGGGCGATCCTTTGGAGTAGACACGACTGCTGAACCTGCCTGGAAGGAAAGGGAAGAAGAGGAAGGTTGGTTCCTGGACCCATCTGGTGATTTCCCTCCCTCCTGCGAGCGCGCTGGTCTGTGCTTGGGGGGGGGAACGTGAGGATGACCTGGCTGCTCTCGTTCCTGTACGCTCGCGCGGTACCTGGCGTTGTGCCTCCCAATGAGAAACGCACTGGGGATCGCGCTGGCGCGATAGTACCCTACTAGGATCGCGGGGATGATGGCAAGGGCGCGCATGGGCACGCGGGCGAGCGATGGCGCGCGGGCGAGCAATGGCGCGCGGGCGAGCGATGGCGCGCGGGCGAGCGATGGCGCGCGGGCGAGCGATGGCGCGCGGGCGAGCGATGGCGCGCGGGCGAGCGATGGCGCGCGGGCGAGCGATGGCGCGCGGGCGAGCGATGGCGCGCGGGCGAGCGATGGCGCGCGGGCGAGCGATGGCGCGCGGGCGAGCGATGGCGCGCGGGCGAGCGATGGCGCGCGGGCGAGCGATGGCGCGCGGGCGAGCGATGGCGCGCGGGCGAGCGATGGCGCGCGGGCGAGCGATGGCGCGCGGGCGAGCGATGGCGCGCAGGCAAAAGATGGCGCATAAGGTGTGTAGGCAAGCGACTGCGCACAGGTGAGGGTGCAGGCGGGCGCGTAGGAGATCTCAGAGATGGCGAGAGGGCGCGTTGGCGAGCGATGGCGCTCAGGAGATCAATGCCGCACAGTTGCGCGATCTGGAGAAGCAGGAAGCGCAGGCGGGAGTGCAAGTGTTTGCACGCGCGATGGAGATTGTCCGCGAGCGTGTGGGCGCGCAGGATCTCGGCGAGCTCTAGGCGAGCGCCCACGCGCAGGGGTGTTACCCCTAGCGCGTGGGCGTGCAAGAAGGCGCATAGCAGGAACTGGTGTCTGCGCGCGATGGCGTGTAGGCGATGGCTGACGAGCTGGCGAGGTCCTATGGCGTGTAGGTGAATGCTGAAGAGAAGGAGAAACTCGATTCTTCCTTCTTGCGCCCAGATCCGGAGATCGTGAGCGCGCAGGCGAACGATGGCGCGCAGGAGATCGTGGGAGCGCAGGAGATCGTGGGCGCGCGGGGCATGCATCAAGATGAGGGCGCGCAGTTGTACGCTGGCGAGGAGAAGATCGCTGGCGAACAGGAGAGCGCTGGCGAGTAGGAGAGCGCTGGCACACAGGTGAGCGCTGGCGAGCAGGAGAGCGCTGGCAGGCAGGAGAGCGATGGCGAGTAGTCTCAGCTGCAGAAGGTCTCTGGGACGTTGTCTCCGAGGATGAATTTCTGAGCAGAGAGGACTTCACCGCAGGCGCGCGCAGGAGGGCGTTGGAGTGCAGGGGATACCTGGCGCTTAAGGGACTTGCTCACATTGTGAGGAAGCCCCTTTTGCCCCGAAGGGACCGGTGCCCGTTAGAAAACGGGATGCGTGGGCGCCCAAAGCGCGTCAGCAGCCAGGAACGGAGACGGCAAGTCCGAAGGTCTGGCAGGCGAAGGAGAACGATCAGCAGAGAGGTCAAAGGATGCAACTGCAACGGTCGGTGCACAGCGAGGAGGATCCTCTGCGGGGGATTGCGACAGAGAAGAGCCGGAGAGGCGCCTCCTAACTCCCTTGCGAGGAGAAGGAAGGCCTCTACGGCGAACAGGAGGGCGAGCCTTCCGACGGATACGTCCTCTGGTGGCGGCAGGCAGACCATCGTCAGTCCTCCGAAAAGGAGTCTCTGTCAGTGAACTCCCCCGAGGGGGAAGAATCACCTGCAGGAGAGACCGTTGGACTCAGCTCCTCCCTCGAAGGATGTTCGGAGGGAGGAACTAAGCCTTCAGTTGCATCGGGAACCAAGGCAGGGGTTTGACCTAACTCGTCGGAGGCCTTTGCCACAACAACATCAACGATAGACAGAGGGTCAAACTCTGCTACCGCCGGAGACTGTTTGACAGCAGCCCCCAACTGGGTTAAGTCAAACAGGGCTTCCCTGGAGGGCGAGCCCTTAAGCCCCAAGGAAGCCCAAACCTGCAACAAATCCTCATTAGCAACAGTGTTAAAAGATAAATCCTCCCCCGGGGGAGGAGGAGGAGCTGCCTCGCTATGGGAGGCAACTCCCTCTCCCGAATCCCGAGGTCGGTCATCAAAAGAACGGCCTACGCTACCACTCGGCGGCCTCTCGGAAGAGACCGCCCGAGCGGGAGCTTCGTAGGAGGTTCGGGCTACGGAAGATGAGTCCTTGGAATTTTCTTTCTTCAAGGAAACCCTTGAAGGAGAAAGATCCCTTTTGGACTTCTTCTTCCAGCGCCGGGAAAACCTCTCCCACTGGGAGGTAGACCACTCCCTACACTCAGTACACACTTTGTCTCTATCACACCGTTGGCCCCTGTAGAACGGACATAAGGTTGAGGGTCCGTTTCGACCGCCGACATATATGTACCACAAGGGCGGTCAGGTAATCCGGAGCACTTCTGCATAATGGTAGAGGCCAACTTACAAGCACACACTGCAAAGAAAAAGCGAAAAAGATTAAGGCTGCAATAAGTGAGGGTGGGAGCAGATATGTCTGTTCATCATCCGAGCCAAAAGCAAAGAGCTACTCACCGGTGTGTGAGGGGGGAGGGGTAGCTAGCTACCCCTCCCCTACCCCCTCGCTAACTAGCGAGGGGGTAGTAAACCCTTGTTAAAAATCTAATGGCTCGTCATTTCAGCTACACCGAAAGTAATACCCTAATTAAATAGCGTGGTTTGTATTTCGGTTACAGAACAAATAAGGTATATGGTATTTTTACTTTCAATAAAAATTACTTACCTGATCTACATTAGTTAGTGATCTAACAACAGTCCTAATCTGATCATCTGTTGAAGTTATTCTCAATCTCATCTCTTCCAATACATCGTCAATGTGATGAAGTGACTGCTCTGCTGGAAATCTAGTATTTATGTACTCAACTGTGTTGAAATCAGGTGCATCAAATGGGTCATCACTAGGCAATATCTGCAAAGAAATTAAAAATTGGCTTAATTTCACCAAATGAAAATGTTATAGAGAAATAATTGCATCATACTGCCATACAATAATTTTCTCTGAGAAGTGATACACTATACTCATGCATTTTACAGCCACTGTTATTCTTAATACTGCAATACAATACAGTGCTAGTAGGAGCATAAACTTACAATATGACAAATTCGTAGATAATTTGTATTTTTCCTAACTATAAAAACCTTAGCTATTTAATATGGGTTATTACTTCGGCGTAGGTGAAATGATGAGCAATTAGAATTTTAACGAGGGTTTACTACCCCACCGCTAGTTAGCGGGGGGATAGGGAGGGGTAGCTTGCTAGCCACCCGCCCCCCCCCCCCTTCACACACACCTGTGAATACTTCACTTTGCTTAGAGGTAGGACTTCACGGGGGATAGGGCTGGCGGGCAAGTTTGATTAAATAGCTAAGATTTGTATATTTAGGAAAAATACAAATCATCTATGAATTTGTCATTTGTTCCGTAACTGAAATACAAACCACGCTAGAAAGACTTGCCGCCTCTATGTCTCTCCAGACTATCTTGGAGACAATGGTAAGCGATCCCCAGAACCCAGATATGTTTATGGTTGTGGCCAAAACACATCTGGCAACTGTGACCAAAGGCCTGTATGGCTTCATTAAAGCCAGAAGGGCTTGTAGGGAGTTCGTGTTCACCTCGGCTGCGGTGAGACACGAACCTAGGAAGCTAATATCGTCCAGTATCTGGGGAAAGGACCTCTTCCCGAGTGCAGTGGTCAAGGAAGTAGTTGACAAGCCCATCCTTGGAATTTGATGGACTTTGCCCTCTTTATTACTCTTTTGCTCAAGAGTTCTCGGATATGACAAATTCGAAGATAATTTGTATTTTTCCTAACCATACAAACCTTAGCTATTTACAAAGGGTTACCTTTTAGCGTAGCTGAAATGGCGAACCATTAGAATTTAACGAGGGTGTATTACCCCCGCGCTAGTTAGCGGGGGGTATGGGAGTGGTAGCTAGCTACCCCTCCTCCCCCTCACACACAGGTGAATACTCACTTTCACTTAGAGGTAGGACTTGTCTTGGGGGACAGGGCTGGCGGGCAAATATGTGTAAATAGCTAAGGTTTGTATGGTTAGGAAAAATACAAATTATCTTCGAATTTGTCATTTGTTCCGTAACCAGAATACAAACCACGCTATTTACAAAGGGTGACTTACCCCTTAGGAAGGGTGGAAAGTCCCCAGCCATACTGGCTTTGGCTTTACCCGGGGACTCAGAATCCGAGTGAGTCGCATTCGAGAAAAGGAGTCCCTGCACCTCACAAGTTTCTTGCTCCGCAAGGAACCATGTGGCCTACGTAAGCTTGTGTGTGAAGGAAGAAGTGTGACCCGTCCTAGGCAGTTGACCTGGAGTTCCAGAAGGAACTCTGGGTTAGGACGTTCCCAATACCACCTCGTCAGGGTATGGGGGACGCGACAGTATTGACTCAATACTCGGAACACAAGGAAGCATGGTTTACCTGCAGAGGTTCGAGGTCAGCTATGAGGAGACCAGGATGCTGCTTCCCCGTAGAGGGGATGATGAAGAAAGAAGTAAGGGCCAGACATACTTCTTTCGTTCATGCAGACTAAAACCTGATAATAATGCCCTCAACCTTCTGCTACCTGTCCAAAAAGGAGCCTGAGGTTAGACCAGCTGTTGTGTAGCCACCACAGAGCGATAGAAAACGTATCGAGACTCCTGTGGGTCATGCCCTGCAGGAAGCGGGCTGCGAAAGTCATTAGACGCTTCCAGACTCCAGCTTGTAGCACCTGCGTCACAGAGTAGTATTACTCGAAGGCGAAGGACGTTGCGATGTATCCAACATCGTGCTGTGGGGCGACGTGACGGGGGAGGGTCTGGAGACAGGTCGAGATGAATGTCCTTGAGTCCGGACTGAAGAGGTATACTGGTGACTCTCCCCCCATATCCTCCTTGTGCTCCCAAATCGGCTGCAACTGAGGACAAACTGCAACTGTTCCCAGCGCTAACCTCTCGATTCCTTTACTGGCAAGAAAGAGAAGGTCTTGGGACATCAGACACAGAATGGAGACTCGAAATCTTGAATGAATCGGACCGAAGGGCCGGGACCCTCAGATTCTGAGTCTAGCCAACAACTCAGGAGCGAGCCTGAATGTTGCCTTCCCCTCTTCCTTAGAAAGGGGGGAGTAGTAAGAAACCAAGAAGATTGCTTACACACTGGCCGTGGCCAGAGTGAGCAGAAGACCCAAGGCGGAATGCAATCCGAGGCCTGTCGTAAAGGGTCTTGAGAAGATCTCTTAAAGGACTAAAAGTCCGAGCCATGCTCCAAGTTGGAGGTCTTCCTCCGACTAGGGCAGGGACGATCGTAGCTTCGCATGAGCGAGGATAGATCCAGCGGGCAGGAAAAAGTTATTCCTTTAAGCCTGAAGGTCAGGGAAAGGCTGAGCGACAGGCTTCATTGCCGAGAGCGGAAAGGAGTTTCCTCCCGCCGAAAGGCAATAAGACCGTTATTGCTGGAGAAGAGGCCTCAAGGGAAGAGGTATATCTCCCACGGCACCAACCACCTTAGACTCTTCACTTTGCCTGGGAGACCCCTGTGGATGACTATCGCAGATGACGCGACCTCCGTACCGCGACTGTAGCGGGTTGTCTCTTCTTGAGGAGGAAGCGTAGTGTCCCCACGCATGAAGCCGAAGCGACGCCTCGGTTCGGGAGAGATGTCGCAGTGTGGTTGCTTGAGTAGTCTGCGCCGTGGGAGAAGCTCTCCCGGGAGTTCCGTCAGGGGAAGCAGAGGGTCCAGAAATCATTCTGCGCATAGTCCCAGTGGAGCTCTCCCATTGAACGGTTGACAGACAACCTGGTCTTGTTGAGACCCATTGTCCACAGACAAAAAGGAGGGAAGACGCAGGCGTCGAAGTTGTCCCACCATCACCGGAATGCATCTTGCCAGAGTCTCGGGGTCTGAGACTGGGGGGAAGAATAGCGGTAGCTTGAGGTTCCAAGCTGTCGCGATCAGGTCCCCCAGACCAGCACTTGCTGGTTACCCAAGGTCAAAGACCCCCAGGTACACTCTCTCTACGAGGCTCTGCTCGGATAGTCTGAGAGAAACATTCCCCTGCCTAGAATGAGAGAGCCGATGGTGGTATTGAGAGAATCTCAACCATCCCGGTATCTCTACTGCAAGATGTGAAGGTGTGAAAATGCGTACCCTGCTGGTTAGAATGAAGTCGACGCCCAACGGGGCGACTCGGCAGGAGCTGTAGGATCTGAAGAGGGGCCGGACTAAGGCCCCTAAGCCTGCCTGAATGATGGAGAGGTATCCTTCAGGTCTTGACCATAGGCCTGGACCGGAACATGCCCCCCCCCCCCCCCCTTTCCTTTGACGAGTCCGAGAACCGCATCAAGAATGTGGGGAAAGGACGAGAATATCCACTACCATCAAGAGGCTCCATAGGTCAACACCCATTGCAGGTCTAATAGTTCCGCTGGTCCCATAGGGCCAGGGAGTCCGGTTAAACATTGCCTGAAGCCACCGGAACTTGGATCGCCCCACATGGAACTTATCCTGAGGCGACCGTTCGGACTATAGACGGGTCAATGAGGAAAGGAGAACTAGGAAACGTTCCAAGGTAGGGCTGAAAGCTCTGCTTGACTGAGAACAGGTACTGCGACTCTCCTCAGTCTTGCCACAGTCAACCGAAAGGAAGGCTCGGAGGATGTGGTAACAGAATCTGGCGTCCCCAGGTGGTCACCCATCCAAGTACTGACGTTGCTTAACATCGCTGGACGGACGAGAAGCGGGGTTTCCAACGTGGTAAGGCCGTTGACTCAATATCATGGCCAGATACTCCAGATGTTGAGGCAGAGGAAGAGAAGGCTCCAAGCAAAATACCATGAGCCCACAGTCATGGTAAGCATCCGGGAGCTTGTCCCGGCGCTGAAGATGGTCAAACCCGAGCCTACCAGAGTTGACCAGCCCTCCAAACAGCAGAGGAGGCGGAAGCCTGCACCTGAGCGGCCAAGAGGAAGGCAGGGAGAGTTCTCTGGGGAAACAAACCTGCTATGCCACGGCGGGATAGCCACACTGCATCATAAGCAGGAATACTTGCAGTCTAGGCTGAATTCGACGAGCACCCTGGAAGATGGATGGAATGGAAACTGAAAGTACCCGTCCTTCCGATCCAGGGTTTAAGGAGTCCTGTCGCCTCGTTACCAGTCTGATCGATTCTGCTGGTCTACGCTGGCCGAAGTTTGTTCGACAAACTTGATCAGGGCTGAGAGGTCGACTATGGACATCCTCTCTCAGATCCTTTCTTACAAGAAAGGATCGACTGAGGGGGCCGGGGGTGAAGCCGTCGATGATCCTAAGGAAGACCTTCGCCTAAGGTATGGATCATTCTGCCCAACCGGGCAACTCTGCTGACGCTATGGCATAGAGGTTCAGAGACACTGAATTCGCTGACAGAGACGGCAGGCGCGATATCCTTGGCTAATCACAGAGATTGTGCGGGAATGGGCATCGGGAAGCTGTCATTCGGATGAGTAACCTTAAGCATCCTCCCAGCGAAAAACCTGCAATCCTAGAGTTCGTGAACTCCTTTTAGGACTATGCCCCCCCGGGGGAGTCTCCCGTGCCATCTGTTCCTGACAGGAGGAAACTGCAATTGGACACCTTGTCCCAGTTGTCGTAGCCGATAACTTAGGCCGACGTGGTTGAAAGAAAAGGGCGCTGGAGCCCTGCAGAGTCTGGAAGAAAGCGCCTTGGAGGAGTGAAACCGGAAGTCGATTTACTCCGCACAGCAGCTGTCTAAGTCTCTGTCCTTGGGCACAAACAAACTCTTCTCAAGGATGGAAGGGTGTCTGAGGTCGTCGACCTCCACAGATGAGACACCCGAAGGAAGCCCTCAGTCAGCGCGTCCAGATGGTACAACATCGAGCTTGTCCGCAAGTTAGATACTTAACGACGAAAGGCCAAGGTGCCTGAGCTCGAGAGGAGGAAAGTACCCTTGATCTTCCTGTAGCTTCCTTGAACCAAACCTCGGGCCGTAACCGAGAAGGGAAAGCACCTGGTAAGCTCCCAGAGGAAGAGGTAAGCAGTCACCCCTTGTCCGATGGAGAAATCTCGAACGGAAAGCCCCCCCGCCAAAAATCCTTCCAGGGAATGACAGGGAAGGGCTAACCCAGGTTCAGGAAAGAGGAGTGTTGCTCAGATCTCCCTTAAGTTTCTCCTATTCTTGCAAGAGCCATGTTCTGTGTTTACGGGGTGAGGCCGTGTTCTGGAAATACGCTCCAGAAGAACTCGCCAGGCTGGTCATGCTGCGAAAACCCTATTGGGAATCGTGGTCGCAATCGCCCTGGAGCTCGCGTGACGGAAATTCCTGGTGGTCGGCGAGCGATAACCCATAGACGAGCAATGGATACAGCAAGAAATAAGCCGACATTTGTGCGAAGAAACACTGTAGGTTCGCGCGACGGAACACCATCCGTCCGTGCGATGGAAAAACAGTTTGTTCGCGCGTGGGCGAACATTGGAGAGCATGAGCGTAAACGTGCAGGCACGTGGGCGTGTAAGCGCGCGGCCGAGTGGTCGCGCGGTTGCACGGGCGAGCGGTCGCGCGGTTGCACGGGCGAGCGGTCGCGCGGTTGCACGGGCGAGCGGTCGCGCGGTTGCACGGGCGAGCGGTCGCGCGGTGTCACGGGCGAGCGGTCGCGAAGGTGGGCAGGTGGATGAGAGCGAGTCCGAGGCGGCGAACGCAAGCGTTAGCGCGATGGCGAGGAAACGCGCTGCCGCGTGGGCGAGGAAGACCGCTGGCGATATGGATCAACAAGCGATCAGTGGTGAGCTGGTGAGCGCTAACGCGCAGGTTGACGATGGCGCGTTGTGTTATGCCGACGCGATGGTCGAGCAGTATGCGCAGGTGAGCGATCGTGCGTTGGCGAGCAGTATGCGAAGGTGAGCAATCGCGAGCAGCCTTTGCAGGAGGACGATCGCGCGATGGTGATCAGCATGCGCTGGGTCGCGCGATGGTGATCAGTATGCGCAGGGTCGCGTGATGGTGATCAGCATGCCAGGGTTGCGCGATGGCGATCAGCATGCACAGGTCAGCGATCGCGCGATGGCGAACAGCATACGCAGTTGAGGGTCGCGCGATGGTGATCAGCATGCGCAGGGTCGAGCGATGGTGATAAGCATCCGCAGGTGTGCGGTCGCGCGATGGCGATCAGCATCCGCAGTTGAGGGTCGCGCGATGGCGATCAGCATCCGCAGTTGAGGGTCGCGCGATGGCGATCAGCATCCGCAGTGGAGGGTCGAGCGATGGCGATCAGCATCCGCAGTGGAGGGTCGCGCGATGGCGATCAGCATCCGCAGTGGAGGGTCGCGCGATGGCGATCAGCATCCGCAGTGGAGGGTCGCGCGATGGCGATCAGCATCCGCAGTGGAGGGTCGCGCGATGGCGATCAGCATCCGCAGTTGAGGGTCGCGCGATGGCGATCAGCATGCGCAGGTGAGCTAGTAGCTGGCGAACCATGTTCCTTCAGAAGTGTTGGAGAACGTTGGCGTGCCGGCTGTAACACACGTGGGCGATCCGGAGATCGCCGAGAGACAGGTGATCGCTGGCGAGCTGATGATCGCTGGCGAGCTGATGATCGCTGGCGAGCTGATGATCGCTGACGAGCTGATGATCGCTGGCGAGCTGATGATCGCTGGCGAGCTGATGATCGCTGACGAGCTGATGATCGCTGACGAGCAGAAGGCTACGCGTGGAAGCCTGCGCAAAGAAGAAGAGTCCTTGACCCCGACCTGAACCGAAGTTCTAGATCGCGAGGGCGAACGTGGGCACACAGGGCGCGTAACAGGAACCAACAGGAACCGCAGGGATGATCATCTTGAAAGCGCTGACGAACAGGAGAGCGCTGATGAGCAGAAGAGCGCCTGTGTGCTCACACTGAGCAGGAGGAGGAGAGAACACAGCAGAAGGGCGCGCAGGGAAACCCTGACACGCAAGGGAAGAACCCCCGTGGGGGCAACCCTTTGCCCCGAAGGGATCGTAGTCCGCCGGGAGACTGATGTCAGTCGGAAGACCGCTGTCCGTCGGGAAGACCGTTGCCCGTCGGAAGACGAGATCAGACTGCTGTCCATCTGCACCAAGGCGGAAGATCGAGAAAAAGGAGTTGTTGGCTGCAAACGGAGATCCAAAAAATTGCCTCAAGCACCCTTATATGGAGATGAGAGGCCCTTACGGCGAGGCGGACGGTGGGCCTTACGGCGAGGGAGGCCAACAGCAACAGTAACAGAAGAAACCTCCGAAGAGGAGTCTCTATGAGTGTACTCTCTCGCGAACGAAAGAGAAACACTTCGTGGAAGAGACTGGTCAGCCAGTGACCTAAAAGGAGTAATCCTCCGAAGAGGAGCTCCTGCAGTTGTCCAGCCCCTTGAGCGAAACTGCAGGTGCGACCGCTCAGCACCAAGAGCATAGTCGCACGAAAAAAAGGCAAGAGAAGAACCCCCCAAAAGGGGAAAAACTCAAGCCTGGACAGGAAAAACTTCCCTCGGAAGGAAAGTTACCCGCCCAAGGAGGCAAGCCTCCTGAGAGTTCTAAAATGAACTGGAGAGCTGTCCGTCGTCACGGGAGTACTACCAGTAGAAGGAGACACGCCCCTGACGAAAATACAAGGGGGGAGGCAGCAACAGCCGAATCCCCAGGACTCAACCAGACAGCTCACACCGTTGCTATATTACAGAAACAAACTAGATCGGTAACTGTAAAAAAATAAAACAAATAATATTAGTACACATTCATTCCCCGGGAAGGCTCCGAAGAGGAATCCCGAGGGAAAGGAACAAGAATTACACAACAGGCACGTGCCCTCACAACCACTTACACTCGCGGAAGGAGAGCTGTAACCAAAACAGAATTATAACAATTATAATTATGTAACATGTAATTATGTAATTTAAAAATGAATGAACACTAAAGAAAGAACGAAAACCCCGAAAGGAATCGTTCTACAAGCTGAAAAACAAAAAACAACTACAATTAGATTCATAACTAATTGAGACAAACGTAGGGCGTAGCAACCCCCCACACGGAATGGAAGCTACAAGGGCGTAGTAACACATAGTAAAAGGGTGAACGACCTCAAGAGAGAGAGAGAGAGAGAAAGACATAAGTCAAACTCGATCGCCACCCATAAAATTAGGCCGTGGTGGCCTAACTGCCGAGGCCTCCACGTAGATATCGTACACTACACACACAAAACAAACAAACAATGGCTGCCAAGAGAGGACCAAGACAGAGACGTCTGTCACAGTCCGAGCCAAAAGTGAAAGTGGGTATTCACCTGTGTGTGAGGGGGAGGAGGGGTAGCTAGCTACCACTCCCCTACCCCCCCCGCTAACTATCGCTGGGGTAATACACCCTCGTTAAATTCTAATGGCTCGCCATTTCAGCTACGCTAAAAGGTAACCCTTTGTAAATAGCGTGGTTTGTATTCCGGTTACGGAACAAATACTCTTCCAGAACGGGGGTGGAGTGTTGGGAGAATTGAGAGAAAGATGGCGGAGCTACGTTCCAGCTCCAACCCAGTCTGTTCTTGATTAGGCTGTGGGCCCAGGGATCGAAGGTCCAGCGATCCCGAAATGAGTAAAGTCTTCCTCCTACCGGAAGCATCTCACTTTTGCTGTTGACCGGAGGACTTGCCTCCTTGACCGCGTCCTACTCGATTGCCTCTGCCTTTTGAGGGGCGTCTAGAGGAACCTCTAAATGTTCCCCTGGCTTTCGGCCGAAAGGTAGTAGACTGCCTCTCAAAGGCTGGAGTAAAGGCTGGCGACTGTGTCGCCATTTGCTGGGGTACCAGCTGGTAGGTAGTTGGAGGTTGTGCTACCACCTGGGGCACCGCGGTCGCGGGAAGTTGTTGTTGCCTTTGTTGTCTGGCGGGGCGAGAGGGCACCTTTGGCCTCTTTGTCTTCCGCTTAGGTTGGGGACCCTCATTGGGGGAAGACTTCCTCTTTGGTGACAAGCCTCACTTCTGGAGAAGGTTCCTATTCTCCGTGGCGGCCTTGTCAACTACTTCCTTGACCACTTCACTTGGGAAGAGGTCCTTTCCCCAGATACTGGACGATATTAGCTTCCTGGATTCGTGTTTCACCGCAGCCGAGGTGAACACGAACTCCCTACAAGCCCTTCTGGCTTTAATGAAGCCATACAGGTCTTTGGTCACAGTTGCCAGATGTGTTTTGGCCACAACCATAAACATATCTGGGTTCTGGGGATCGCTTGCCATTGTCTCCAAGATAGTCTGGAGAGACATAGAGGCGGCAAGTCTTTCTTTAGTCTCCTGCTCCCTGGGCAGGAGAAACTCGGACAACTTGGGGAGGTCCTCGCCGAACTGACATCCAGCAATATCTGCCTCCAACTTCCCGACTAAGAAGGTAAGATGTACGTCCTTCCTGACCTTCTGGTCCATAGGCAAAGCTAAGGATAACGATTTACACTCGTCGAGTGTAGGACAAGGCTTCCCTGCTTCTATCGCCTTTAAAGCTGCCTTGTACCCTTTTTCCATAAAGGGGAAGGCCTGGGAAGGTGAAGCAACAAAGGACAGATGTTTTATCCTCAGAGCCGGCACCTTTGAGTTAGTGAAGGCCCTCTCCTTCAAGGTGCTTGTCAGCAAAGCCTGTGCTTTGGCATGGTAAAAAACAATGACCTCTTTTGGCTCCATCGCTTCCTTTGATGCTGGCTCTGCCTTCAGATGGACGAAGCAGTCTGAATAAGCCTCCAAGCTGGGCCAGAATTCCACATCTTCAATGGGAATTGATCCCAGTTTCTCGGAAATGTAAATATGATATTTTAATTATAAAATAAATTTTTGAATATACTTACCCGGTGAATATATAATAGCTGCAACTCTGCGGCTCGACAGACACATACTGTACATAAAAAAACTCGCGAGCGATCGCTATGCAGGTTGCGGGTGTGCCCACCAGCGCCAACTCTCGGCCAGATACCACTCTCGGATGTAAACAAAACCTTCAATTTCTTTTCGTCCCACTGCGTCTCTATTGGGGAGGAAGGGAGGGTCGTTTAATTTATATATTCACCGGGTAAGTATATTCAAAAATTTATTTTATAATTAAAATATCATTTTTAAATATTTAACTTAGCCGGTGAATATATAATAGCTGATTCACACCCAAGGAGGTGGGTAGAGACCAGAGTTAAATATGTTTACATCGCATAAGCTAAGAGTTTTTTCATTTTGACAGTTATCAATATAACAAAACCAAAATAAATAGGTACCTGGTAAGGAAGTCGACTTAGACGATTACTCTGCCTTGTAAGTCTGTCTTCCTTACGGAGCCCCGCGATCCTCTTAGGATGCTGACAGACTCCCAGGAGCTGAAGTATCAAGGGCTGCAACCCATACAACAGGACATCATCAAACCCCTAATCTGGGCGCTCTCAAGAAATGACTTTGACCACCCGCCAAATCAACCAGGATGCGAAAGGCTTCTTAGCCTTCCGAACAACCCATAAAAACAACATTAAAAACATTTCAAGAGACAGATTAAAAGGATATGGAATTAGGGAATTGTAGTGGTTGAGCCCTCACCCACTACTGCACTCGCTGCTACGAATGGTCCCAGTGTGTAGCAGTTCTCGTAAAGAGTCTGGACATCTTTCAAATAAAATAACGCGAACACTGATTGCTTCTCCAATAGGTTGCGTCCATGATACTTTGCAGAGATCTATTTTGCTTAAAGGCCACGGAAGTTGCTACAGCTCTAACCTCGTGCGTCTTAACCTTAAGCAAAGATCGGTCTTCCTCACTCAAGTGTGAATGAGCTTCTCGTATTAACAATCTGATAAAATATGACAAAGCATTCTTTGACATAGGCAAGGATGGTTTCTTAACCGAACACCATAACGCTTCAGATTTGCCTCGTAAAGGTTTAGTACTAGTTAAGTAGAACTTAAGAGCTCTAACAGGGCATAATACTCTTTCTAGTTCATTGCCTACGATCTCCAATAAGCTAGGAATATCGAAAGATTTAGGCCAAGGACGAGAAGGTAGCTCATTCTTGGCTAGGAAACCAAGCAGCAGAGAACAAGTAGCTTTTTATGACGAAAACCCGATGTTCTTGCTGAAGGCATGAAGCTCACTGACTCTTTTAGCCGAGGCCAAGCATACCAGGAAAAGAGTCTTAAGAGTGAGATCTTTCAGGGAGGCTGAATGTAAAGGCTCAAACCTGTCTGACATGAGGAATCTTAGGACCACGTCTAAATTCCGCCCAGGTGTAGCCAAACGACGTTCCTTAGAGGTCTCAAAAGACTTAAGGAGGTCTTGCAGATCTTTATTGTTGGAAAGATCTAAGCCTCTATGCCGGAAGACCGAGGCCAACATGCTTCTGTAGCCCTTGATCGTAGGAGCTGAAAGGGAGCGAACTTTTCTCAGGTATAAGAGAAAATCAGCTATTTGGGCTACAGAGGTACTGGACGAGGATACGGAAACTGACTTGCACCAGTCTCGGAAGACTTCCCACTTCGATTGGTAAACTCTAATGGTAGACGCTCTCCTCGCTCTAGCAATCGCACTGGCTGCCTCCTTCGAAAAGCCTCTAGCTCTCGAGAGTCTTTCGATAGTCTGAAGGCAGTCAGACGAAGAGCGTGGAGGCTTTGGTGTACCTTCTTTACGTGTGGCTGACGTAGAAGGTCTACTCTTAGAGGAAGACTTCTGGGAACGTCTACCAGCCATCGAAGTACCTCGGTGAACCATTCTCTCGCGGGCCAGAGGGGAGCAACTAACGTCAACCTTGTCCCTTCGTGAGAGGCGAATTTCTGCAGTACCTTGTTGACAATCTTGAATGGTGGGAATGCGTAAAGATCTAGGTGTGACCAATCTAGGAGGAAGGCATCTATATGTATTGCTGCTGGGTCTGGGACTGGAGAGCAGTAGATTGGAAGCCTCTTGGTCAGCGAGGTTGCAAAGAGATCTATGGTGGGTTGACCCCAAGTCGCCCAAAGTCTCTTGCACACATCCTTGTGGAGGGTCCATTCAGTTGGAATTACTTGACCTTTCCGACTGAGACAATCTGCTAGGACGTTCAAGTCGCCCTGGATGAACCTCGTTACTAGGGAGATGCCTCGATCTTTTGACCAGATGAGCAGGTCCCTTGCGATCTCGTACAAAGTCAGTGAGTGGGTACCTCCGTTTGGAAATGTACGCCAAGGCCGTGGTGTTGTCCGAGTTGACCTCCACCACCTTGCCTCGAAGGAGATTCTCGAAGCTTATCAAGGCCAGGTGAACCGCCAAAAGCTCCTTGCTGTTGATATGCATGCTCCTTTGACTCGAGTTCCACAGACCTGAGCATTCCCAACCGTCCAGCGTCGCGCCCCAGCCCAAGTCCGATGCGTCCGAGAAGAGAACATGGTTGGGTTTCTGAACTGCTAGAGGAAGACCCTCTCGTAGACTGATATTGTCTTTCCACCAAGTCAGACAAGTCTTTATCTTTTCGGAAATCGGGATCGAGACCGCCTCTAGCGTCTTGTCCTTTTTCCAGTGAAAAGCTAGATGGAATTGTAGAGGTCGGAGGTGTAGCCTTCCTAGCGAGACAAATTGCTCCAGGGATGACAGCGTTCCTACCAGACTCATCCAAAGCCTGACTGAGCAGCGTTCTTTCCTCAACATCTTCTGGATGACAAGCAGGGCTTGATCTATTCTGGGGGCCGACGGAAAAGCCCGAAAAACTTGACTGTGAATCTCCATCCCTAAATACAGAATAGTTTGGGATGGGACCAGCTGTGACTTTTCCAAGTTGACTAGGAGTCCCAATTCCTTGGTCAGATCTAGAGTCCAATTGAGATCCTTCAGACAGCGATGACTGGAAGAGGCTCTGAGAAGCCAGTCGTCCAAATAAAGGGAGGCTCGGATGTCCGATAAATGGAGGAATTTTGCCACATTCCTCATAAGCCTCGTAAACACGAGAGGAGCCGTGCTTAGGCCAAAGCACAGGGCCCGAAACTGGTACACCACATCGTCGAAGACGAATCTCAGAAAAGGTTGGGAGTCTGAGTGAATGGGGATGTGGAAGTAAGCGTCCCTTAGGTCGAGAGAGACCATCCAGTCTCCCTTTCTGACCGCTGCTAGGACTGACTTTGTGGTCTCCATGGTAAACTTCGTTTTTGTGACAAAGACATTCAGAGCACTGACGTCTAGCACCGGTCTCCAACCTCCTGTCTTCTTTGATACTAGGAAGAGACGGTTGTAAAACCCCGGTGATTGAAGGTCCGAGACTTTGACCACCACTCCCTTCTCTAGTAAAAGAAACACTTCCAGTTTCAGGGCTTGTCTCTTTGCTGCCTCTCGGTACCTGGGAGAGAGATCGATGGGGGACGTCGCTAGAGGAGGTCTGCGTACAAAAGGGATTTTGTATCCCTCTCTGAGCAACCTCACAGATTGTTGATCTGCGCCTCTCTTCTCCCAGGCTTGCCAGAAGTTCTTGAGTCTGGCTCCTACTGCTGTCTGAAGTTGCGGGCAGTCAGACTCTGCCCCGAGAGGACTTGGATCCTTTCCTCTTCCTCTCTTCCCTTCGGCACGAGCACCTCCCCTGCTGGAGGCTCTGCCACGAAAGGGCGGGATAAACCTGGACGCTGGAGTGTCTATCCTAGGTCTAGCAGACAAGGCAGGCAAAGGGGGAGCTTTGCGAGCCGTGGACGCAACTAAATCGTGGGTGTCCTTCTGCACTAAAGACAAGGCAATTCCCTTAACCAAGACTTCAGGAAACCAGCACTTAGACAAGGGCGCAAAGAGTAGCTCAGATCTTTGGCATGGCGTCACTCCTGCTGACAGAAAAGAGCACAGAGACTCTCGTTTCTTAAGGACTCCGGACGTGAATGAAGCGGCAAGCTCGTTGGACCGATCGCGGACGGCCTTGTCCATGCAGGACATAATGAGTAAGGAAACATCCCTATCGGCAGATGAGATTTTCCTACTCAGGGCTCCCAAACACCAGTCCAGGAAGTTAAAGACTTCAAACGCCCTAAATATGCCTTTAAGAAGGTGGTCCAGGTCCGAGGGTGACCAACTAATCTTCGAGCGTCTCATGGCAAGGCGACGGGGAGAGTCTACAAGACTTGAGAAGTCGCCCTGGGCAGAGGCAGGAACTCCCAAGCCGAGAACTTCTCCCGTGGCATACCAGACGCTCGATCTAGACGAGAGTTTAGATGGGGGGAAGGCAAATGCCGTCTTCCCTAAACTCCTCTTGGTCTCTAACCAATCGCCTAACAGCCGTAAAGCTCTCTTGGATGAGCGAGAGAGAACGAGTTTCGTAAAGGCTGGCATGGTAGCAGGAACGCCTAAAACAAACTCGGACGGCGGCGAACGAGGAGCCACAGAAATAAAGTGATCAGGGAACAACTCTTTAAAAACAACCATGACTTTTCTAAAGTCCATAGATGGTGGAACTGATTTAGGCTCATCTAATTCTGAAGGCTGATCCTCAGGCTGTGGTTCAGCAACGTCCTCATCTGACAGTTCCTCATCTGATAACTGATGAGAAAACGGCAAAGGTGTAGGCAACGTTTGACTCGCAGAGTCCGGTCGCACTGGTGCATACGTGACGGAGCAGGATGCAGCGTCCTGAAACTGCTGAACAGTCTGGGAACTGTCAACAACAACAGGTGCGCGAGGACGCACAGCGTCCACCCGAGACTGTTTAGACCGTCTGGGTTGTGCAGTCAACACCATACCAGGTTGCGGAGGTTGACGCACCGCGTCAAAACAAGTCAACTCTGATGGTTGGTGAACGTCCTGAACGTCACCAATCGCATCAGTGCGTTGCCTAACGTCAACGTGCGGCTGGAAATCCACACTGGATCGCATCGGGGGAGGAACAACCCCAACTGGTTGACGCGAGAAAGCTACATCCACGTCAACAGGACGCACAACAGAACGCTTGGATGGCTGATGGCCAGTAGGTTCAACGGAAACCTTCTCAGCGTTGTAGTCCTCCATCAAGGACGCAAGCTTAGACTGCATGTCTTGCAGTAACACCCATTTAGCGTCTACGGAAGCAGGTGCGGTAACAGACGGGGTTAGCGACTGAGACGGCACAACTTTGCCTCTCTTAGGCGGCGAGCAGTCATCAGATGACGGCAACGGGTCCGAACTGTCCCAGTGGCTACATCCGGGACGTTGGACTTGTCCTGAAGGGACCGACTTGCGTTTTAAAGGTCTTGAGACCTTGGTCCAAGGTTTCTTACGTGAAAAACCTTCGGACGACTAGGTAAAAATGGGCTCTCTCGTTTTATGGTAGGGGCGATCTTGACGAGATTTGCCTGATACCAAAGAGGGAACGTCTGTTCGCTGATCAAGGCCTCTCGAACCCATAAGTCGTACGACATTGCTTCTCCCCTGGGCTTGGGAGCTTGCAAGAGGTCCCGGACTAGGTGGACGACAGGCACGAACAGACGAACCCTCGGTCGCAACACTGTTCACAACACTTTGCGTAACACTAGGCACTTTCCCACTTTCCGCCGTGGCACTTTGGCACTTGAGTTCCTTCACGTCCGCCATGAGTTGATTCCGGTCACTTGCTAAAGCCTCAACTCTCTCCCCCAAGGCATGAATAGCACGCATCATGTCTTGCAAAGACGGTTCCTGAGTGCTAGGAGGGGGGTTAGGAACAACCACTACAGGGGAAGGATTAGGTTCAGGGGCATGTGGAGAGGAAAAATCTACGGACCTAGAAGAACTTCTCCTTACCCTATCTCTCTCTAGTCTGCGTGTATATTTATCAAATTCGATCCAATCGAATTCCGAAAGGCCCACGCATTCCTCACACCGATCTCCCAATTGACAGGTTTTACCCTGACAATTGGAACAAACAGTGTGAGGGTCGAGAGAAGCCTTTGGAAGACGCCTATTACAGTCCCTAGCATTACACTTTCGAAACTTGGGAACTTGAGAAGGGTCAGCCATTTTGAATTAGTCAAGGGAAAATTCCAAAAAACGATCTAAGTCATCAACAAATAATCCGATTCAAAAAAGAGTTCAAGGGTTTATTTTGAAGAAAAACACCTGTACTGCGAAAGCTCAAACCAAATTAAAGTACTTCACCAAATATGATGGGAAAAACTCCAGGTTCTACAGCGAGTAAAAGTACGTCTTGTCGTCAACGTCGACATAGAAGAAATTGAAGGTTTTGTTTACATCCGAGAGTGGTATCTGGCCGACAGTTGGCGCTGGTGGGCACACCCGCAACCTGCATAGCGATCGCTCGCGAGATTTTTTATGCATGTGTCTGTCGAGCCGCAGAGTTGCAGCTATTATATATTCACCGGCTAAGTTAAATATTTAAAACTTCCCAGTTGTTATGGGCATGTACTCTGCATGCCTCCACGGATTCACATACAAACATGAAGGAAGTTCCTTCACATTGAGTCTCTTGTCAGACCAACGGGATGCTGCAAGTTGGCGTATTTCCAACCTCAACGCAGCTTCCTTTTCAGCATTCTGCTTTTGTATCTGCTGCACCAATGTCATAATGGAAGACAGAGTCTTCCCTATGTCGTCAGATGGGGGAGCAGACGATATCGAGGGAACTGGTTCTGGGGCAGGAACCGTTGAGACCGAAACTGTTTCGACTTCTTCCTCCTCAGTATCAGGAGCCATAGTCGACTCCTCTTCTGACCTCCAGCAAGAAGGTCCTTTTCAGTGTCCTCTGACACTTCTGACATCCTGTCGTCAAGTTGGATGTCCTTCATCGTGTCCGAGACATCAGACTCTACTGGTATCTGGACGCAAGGGATCTCTGGGTGAGGCTGTGGTATAACAGCATCTTTAGATCCCCAGGGGAAAAGATAGGCCCGCATCTTCTTAATTGGAAGGTAAGGCCCTGTGGTGTTCTTCTGAAAACCGCGGACCCATTCACGCAGCTTCTCCCTTGCTGCATCCATTGACTCCGCTGACTGGGGGTCATTGAAAGCCTCAGTAACCAAGGTTTTACTGATGTTACATACCTGGGGGTCCCAATACTTCAGAGTTCCCTTGGTGATGGAACAGCGTGAATGCGTCCTGCACACCTCATGCCGCAGAAGTTCATACTCCGCACGTTGCAGAAGACGCTCTTACACTTGGGTTGGTCCTCCTGTAAAGAGAGGAAAATAAAATGAGTATACAGTGATTCATCTCACATGATAAAACATACAAATATTATAATAAATATTTTGTCTTTTGCATGTAGCTTAGGATAGTTAAGCTAGAAATTAAATAGGAAAGACACATACATGTGTTTCCTACCCAGCCAATTGCTGTGACCTCCCTCAAAATTAAAACTATGGGTCATTTTATTTTGGAAAATCCATCGGAAGATTACTATCCTGTAAGGATAGGTAAGTGTAACTTAACACTAGCTTCCAGACAGTTTAAGATTGGGGATTGTTATCAGTGATCACTAATTAGTATATAGAAAGAACTTACAGTACTTTCTTTATATCATATGGTCTCAACAATAAGCTGCGCATGACAACACAGGATATGCTGAAAAATTTTGGCTACCGTATAATCTATACTGTAGTTTTCTGTTTGCAGTATGATCTATATTGCAAATTTACTGGCTACTGTATAGTCATATACTGTAGTTCCAGACGGCATATGCCGGCAGGCTAGTACCAGGGTACAGTTCAGTCGATGTATTGTAGGCTGTGGTATTGGCCGGCAGTTCGCCGGCTGCCGGAAGACCGCCAGCAGCCAGTGGATCGCTTTCCCAGCCGGCGATTAGATATTTAGACACGGCGGTCAGCAACCTCTCTGGCTGTCGGCAGCTAGCTAGAACTGTCGGCACGTTAGAACCCAGTGGTACCAACTAATAGAGAGAGAGAAAGCATGGATCAAAGGATGGTGTAAGAGCTCTGCCTTACTACCTTCTTCCAGAATGAGGATTTAAATGGAAGGGGAGAATGTGTCATTCAGGCTTCCACCCATCCACAACTATTGCCGGTCTCTGCCGGCACAGTTTATGAATGGCAGTCCAAGAGAGGACTAAAGAACACTCTACAGTAAAGGGATCTTCTGCCGGCAGCCAGCCTAACTCACCCGGAACCCTATGATCGTAAGGGAGAGCTGAGTGACTGTGCCACTACAGACAGAAGCCAGAGCCAGCCCCAAAACCTACCGGCAATAGGCTCGATTGTAGGACGATGGCCAAGAGTTTGTGATGGTTAGGCCATCACCAAAGGACAGAATGGGGAGGGGTGAGGGTCCTATAGGGTGTGGGAGGAGCCGGCAGGGTTGCCGGTCCTACCTCACCTAACGAAACTCTGTTCTAGTAGTAAAGCCGGTGTCGCCTAGGCAGTAAAAATGCTATTCTTCAGCCAGGGTCCGCCAGCACAGGACTAGTCAGCTAGACCACAGGGAGAAGGTATCATATTTTATAAAGTCTTCAGGTGTGGTCTAGGGAGGTCTAGCCTCCTATGCCGGCAGCATAGTCCAGCAGGGGAATGTTATTCACCCTGTCAGCCAGCTACTGGCATCAGACTAAATACTCTGAAGTTCTGACCAAAACCCAAAAACCTGCCTCTGCAGTTACAGGGAAAGGACAGAAAACCCTAGCCTAGTCCTGCTTGAATTACAACTCAAGGTACGATAGACTAGGGTTATAGCCTAGGCTAACTCAGAGGGAAGGAGAGATTGCTCTTGAGTCTCCGTAGGAGACAAGTATCGTCTTATCAATAGTCTCGGAGATATCTATCTCTGCCTGAATTAATAAAAACGATACATAAGGGCAATCGGGGAACATGTATGAATGTATACTATAGCCACTAGGCTAGTAGCCTAGTGACAGTGAGAATCGATTACCTAAATCACCGAAACTCTCTCGTATACTATCTTGGAAGAGGAAAATATAATGCAATCAATATATCTTATATGTATAAAATTCGCCTAAGGCTTCATTAAAATTATAACACTAGGAAAGAGTATTATATCATGCATGAAAGTACTATAAACTGAATGCTTAGGCTAGGAAGCCTAGCGTAAACAAGGCTCAATTACTAAATCGCCGAAGCTAATATAAATACTATCGGCATAATATAAAGAATTCCTAGCAATGAAGGCTAAATGGCTAAAGATATTTAAGCTATTAAAACCGGGGAGGTCGGTCTGGCTAACTAAATGACTCATGCGTTACAAACGACAGCGCCCATGACGCCTCCGGCTTAGGCAACAGCTCTTGCAACGTTAATTTAACTTTAATTCATATTAAAAAAAGGCAAGAGCTTACATTTATACAATATAAAGATCAATACTCAACTTTCCAGAGGTAGATGAGGTTGGAGAAAGCATGATTAAATCCAAAATCTTCCGAAATAACGAGAGAGCACAGGAAAATCACCGAACAATGGCGCTACGATAAAAGGAATAAAGATGGCGGGCGGACATGACGTCATCTAGATACTCAAAACAGTAGTGGAGGAGAGGTACCTTATTAACGGCTCCCCTTCGTTTTCTTGCCACTTTTCCCTCTCGAAGCGTAAACGCTATTCGGGGTGAAGATAGCTATGTGGCGTGTCAAGAATACGTCCTCTGATATTACAGTATGCGATATCCCTAAAATCACAAATTTTAAGTAATTTGTATTTTTCCTAACAGTACTTACCTCGAACTACTTTCTTAGGAGTATCTGGGATCTCCTCCCAACCGACCAGAGTTTTGTGTAGTTTACCCTAGTCCCGTTTTCTATGAGGGGTAACCTCAGGTGGAGTGGTACACGCCCTGAGGCTATCCCCAAGTCAGAGAGCATGCTTGCTCAGGTCTCGATCTCCAGTAAGTTCTTGATAGCTTAGGTATCTATAAAGTCCAGCAAGTAGTTCGAGGTAAGTACTGTTAGGAAAAATACAAATTACTTAAAATTTGTGATTTGTTCCAACACAGAGTACTTACCTCGAACTATTTTCTTAGGAGACTTATACTTTAGGAGGTGGGACTGTCCTTCAGGACCTAGAGACCGTGACGAGAATAGAAGAGGAACTTAGGTAGGAGACTAGGTTCTGCTGATCTCAAAGAAAACACGAGAAAATAGGGAAAACTACGCAAAAAACCATCTTAGTGTCTAAGTAACTCACTTCTGCAAGAATCCTAGGAGACATGTCCTTCCAATGATAGTGTATCCCATGGCAGTTTCAGGGGGCTACCCGAGTCATTTCCGGTAAGGGAATAGGGGAAGGAAGAACAAGGGGGCTCAGGAAGGAACCTGTGTCTCTTGGACTTGCTACCCGCAGTTACCACTGGGGCTACACCATTAAACCGTTTGGAATGCGGAAATGACGGGACCGAGCGAGAACCCGCCCAGGGACTTTCTCGAGTAGTCCTTCAAGCAGTGAGCCGTAAAGGTCGACTGGTTAAACCAAGTACCTGCTCTCAGGATTTGGCCCACTGCCATTTCTTTCTCAAACGCCAAAGAAGTATTTAGACTCCTAATGCCGTGGGGTCTGGGCTTTCCTGGAAAGGGGACCCCTGCACTACTGTAGGGCCTGACGATCACATGCCTTATCCAGAAGAAGAAAGTGTTCTTGGAGACTGGCTTCTTCAGAGTCCCGAGGAAAATTAACAGACTCTTGATCTCGGGATGAAGGCTAGCTGTCCTTTCTAAATACTGCCATACTGCAAGTCCCTCGGGTTGTCTGAGCGAGGGATAGCTGGCACTGAAAACAATTCCACTTTGGGGTCCCAAACAGCTGGATTCTGAGTCTTGGCTACGAAGGAGGGTAAGAATCTGAAAGTAGTTTCTCGCCAGCCCTTCGAGTGCGAGATCCCGTACGACAGGCCAAGAATCTCACCTACTCTTTGCTGATGCCAGAGCTAAACGAAAGACTGCCTTGAGGGTGAGCTCCTTGTCTAGAATGTCTTTTAGAGGCTCGAAGGGAGGTTCCAAAACATCTTCAAGTACCCTAGCCACATCTCCCTGGGGCACTCTAACGGTTTGGGGGGAAAACGACTGCTCGAAGCTCTTGAAGAGCGTCGAGATCTACCTGGAGGCACCCAGGTCTATGTCCTTCAGGAAGAAGACTTGGGATGGACATGCCCACTTCGTCCCTGAGATAGACCAGGAAGTCTGCTATCTCGTGAATGGAGGCCCCTAACGGCCTGATGTTCTTTGAGGAGCACCCCTTAGAAAAGGTAGCCCACTACGCCTGGTACACCTCGACTGACGAACGCCTCAGGTACCCTGACATCCTTGATGACGTCCTCGACGGAAATCCTTCCTTTTTCAGGAGACGCTCGATAACCTCCACACGTGAAGGAGGGACCAAGGGCTTTTCGTGGAACCTCTGGAAGTGAGGCTGCCGGAGAAGGTCTGGTCTGTCCGGAAGTGGCCCAGGTGTAAGGCATGCCAGTTCCTTTAGATCCGCGAACCACTCTCTCTCTCTAGCCACCAGGGCGCTACCAACGTCACCCACAGGTTGGCCGTCCGTCTCATTGGAAGGCGTCCTCGAACGCTGCTGTTGGATCTGGCACAGGAAAACAAAACACGGGGAGCTGTGCGTTTAGTCTCGTGGCAAAGAGGTCTATCACCGGCGAGCCCCACTTCAGGGAGAGGGTTTTGACCACTTCTGGGTGTAGGGACCACTAGGGCCCTACCACTTCACCCATCCTGTTGAGGCTGTCGGCCAGGACGTTCCTCTTCACCGGAGAGAACCTGGCTGAAAAATTGATTTGTTCCACTTCAGCCCATTCTAGGAACTCCATCGTGAGACTGCACCATTCCTTCGACTTCAGTCCTCCTTGCTCTTTCACGTAGGCCACCTCCGTGGCGTTGTGGCACCCCGGATCCACGGAGCTTCCCCGGGGTAGATGGACGATCTCTAGGCACGCTCTTTGTACGGTCCTCATCTCCAGCACGTATATGTGCAGGTTCGTCTCCTCGACTTCCCATTTACCTTTTGCCGTTTTGTCGAGAAGATGGGCACCCCAGCTCTCCTTGGATACGTCCGTAAACAGGAGCCTCTCCGGAAGGTCGGTAGCAAAGGGAATTCCCTTGAGGGTGTTCATTCCGATTGCTACCACCCCAGGACTTCCTTCGTCTCCGGGGACACTAGGACTATCTAGTGCGGGGAGTCCTATCAGTCTCTGCCAGACCTTGGCTCTCCTGGGCTGGCCCGACAGGAAGGGCCAGAATATCTGTTTCAGGGTGTCCAGTTTCTCCGCGGAGGGCCCTCGCCATCCGGGAGTCTAGAACCAACCCTAGGTAGGTCATCCTGGTGGAGGAACCAGCCGGGACTTCTCCAGGTTGATGATGATACTCAAGACGTTGTAGAACTGCAGGAGCTTCTCGCCTTGCTCCCTCAGTACTTGCTCTGAGACTGAAAGCAATAACCAGTCATCTAGGTACCGAATCTGGAGGACGTCCTGTTCGTGCGCCCAGCCTGAAACTGTTGCGAAGACCTTCGTGAAGCCCTGAGGACTGTCGACAGTCCGAAGCATAGGGTTTTGAACTGCCACGTTTCAGTACTCCATTTTACCCTTAGGAACCTCCTGTTGGAGGGATGAACAGGGACCTGGAAGTAGACATCTTTGAGGCCTACGGACCTCATGAAGTCCTCCTCCTTCAAGGGCGCTAGGACCGACTTCGGAGTGTCCATCTTGAAGTCGGTGTTGCACACGAATTGTTGAGGGCTGAAAGGTCTATGACCGGTCTCCAGAAGCCTGTCGCCTTCTCCACCAGGAAGAGCCTGTTATAGAACCCTGGACTCGGTTTCTCGACTGGTTCTACTACCCCTTTCGCCAGCATTGCCGAGCCTCCTCCCTGCAATACTGCTACTCTCAAGGGGGCGTTGGGTGCCAACCACTCCGCCTGTTGATCTGGGATCCAAGGTGGGGGTCCGCTAAGGGCAGCTTGTACCCCTCCTTTAGTACTGCTACGGTCCACAGATCCGATCCGTGGTCCCGCCATGCTTGCCAAGATCGTTTGAGGCATCTCCCCACCTGAGGTGCCAGCAGGAGTAGGGGGCCTCCCCTCCTAACTCCTTCGAGAGCCGCGGCCTGAACGCCTTCTCCTGGAGCCCGAATAGGAGGGTTTGAAGGTTAACTGAGGAGTCGAAGCTCCCCTACGGGGGGGCAAGGCAAGGGAAAGATTACGTGTGCCAACTTCTACATCCGACGGGCGGACGGAGCCGAAGAGGCACTGGGCAAAGGTGCGGGGGTCTCTCTCCAGCGGCCACTGAGGCAGCCACTGGAGAGGCAATAGCCCCGTTCGACCCGCTAGGGGGAAAACCACTTTGCCTTCGTCACGGATGGAGCCGTCAGGAACGGGGGTAGCCATCAGGAACGGGGGTAGCCGTCATGGGTCTACTCCCTCCCGGGGAAATCCGTGGGGTTCAAGTACCCTGCCATGTCAGCGGCCTCTTCCGATGCTTGGATGGGGCTGGCCGGGACGATGGCATGGATGGAGCCGCCGGAACGGAGGTAGCCGTCATGGGTGTGTCAGCAGCCACCTCCAATGCTTGGATGGGGCTGGCCGGGACGATGGAGCGGCTATCTCCATCACGGATGAAGCCACTGGGACGGAGGTAGCCGTCATGGGTCTACCCCCTCCCGGGGAAATCCGTGGGGTGCGAGTACCCTGGTATACCAGCGGTTGACCACGAAGCCTGAATGGAGCTGTCGTGGTACCGGGTATGGGTGCCATGCTGCCGGGTCGAGCCAGCGGCTACCTCCGCTGGAAGGATGGAGATCCTGCGGAGATCCATGGAGCCACGGGCTTCCCCGTGCTGGCTGGTTGGTTTCTTCGTTCAGGGCGGGCCATCGAAGAACCGGAGGCCGGGACAAGGCTGCCAGTCTGAAGTGGCGACTCTCTCCGCTGGGCGGGAGAAGTCGGAACCTTCGCGGGCTTATGCCAGTCAACCGAGACCTGGCTGTCGAAGTCTTGGAGGCTGGGACACGGCTGCCAGACCGAAAGGGCGACTCTCCGCTGGGCGGAAGGAGTCGGAACCCTCGCGTACTTATGCCGGTCTGCCAGAGCCTGCTGTAAGGTTGCCGGGGTTCACGTCGAAGGACGGGCATCGCCGTCGGAACGGGGGCCTCCGTCCTGGGTCCAACAACTCTTCCGGAGGTTCTCGTATCTGCGGGCCTGCCCGTCGAGGAAAACCGAGGGCTGCGCTCGTGACGAGCTAGGTAGCCTTTGGAGGTCAGGACTCGTCTGCCAGACCGAAGGGGCGACTCTCTCCGCTGGGCGGATGGAACCGGAACCTTCGCGGACTTACGCCTGTCGACAGGAACCTGCCATGATAAGTCCCTCCGTCGGGTGCCGCTGCTGCCAGAGGAGTATCTATCCGGGGAGTTCGTCCTCGGACGCCAACTTGAAGGGCCCGGTGCCGCCGCTAGCTCCAGCAGCCTGTCGAGGTGAACCACCACCCACTCACTGCTCTTGGGGGATCTTGAGCGCCGACTCTAGTGGCACGACCTCGAGGGGGAGCGAGAACGTGACAACTTCTTGCGGGACTTCTCCCTTTGTCTCCTGAGCTTCCTCAGCGCCTCGTCTTGGGAGGCTCCTTCTCGGCAACGTCCTCGGCTGCAGAAGTGACTGAAAAACACGCCAAAGAGGCTGGAGAAGAATTAGGGACATTTTTCCCCCACATGAGGTCATCAGAGGAGACGTGGCCTGCTTGCACCAGGACTCCGTCTCCCATACACACTCCCGCCCCTCACTCGTCTGGAACGACGCCACAACCCCACTATCCTGAAGATCAGACTCTTGGGGAAGGGCCGCGGGCCTCTTCCCTGCAACGGACTTACCTCGTCCCCTACTCTGGGTAGAGGAGGGTGGTAGGGAAGCTCTGTCAGACGAGACGCCCGGCGAAGCAAGGGAGGAAGGGACGCTCAGCTTCTTAGGCGACCTCTTCGTCGCCTACTTCTTCTTGGAGCTATACCGCACCCACTCAGACTCCTGGGGAAGAGCAATGGGCCACTTCCCCACAACTGACTTACCTCGTCCCCTACTCTGGGTAGGGGAAGGTGGCTGTATAAAAGAAGCTCCATTCAACGAGGCATCGGGAGAAGTAAGCGGCGAGGAGAGGCTCGTCTTCCTATGTGACCTCTTGGACGCCTTCTTCTTCTTGGTGCCGAAGCGCTCCCACTGCACCACGTTCCAGGACTCGCACTCCGGACACGTGGCTGTAGGAGAGCATAAGCTGCCCTTACAAGACAAACACAGAGGATAAGGGTAGGAAGGGTTATAGAATGAACACAATGGGTCCACGTGGGACCGCGTAAGACACAAAAGGGGGGTCGCGGACACAAAGGGTCGCACTGGGTAAGGAGAGAGCGTCGAGATGTTATCACAACGCGACCAGAGAACTTACTGGAGATCGAGACCTGAGCAAGCATGCTCTCTGACTTGGGGATAGCCTCAGGGCGTGTACCACTCCACCTGAGGTTACCCCTCATAGAAAACGGGACTAGGGTAAACTACGCAAAACTCTGGTCGGTTGGGAGGAGATCCCAGATACTCCTAAGAAAGTAGTTCGAGGTAAGTACTCTGTGTTGGAACAAAGGAAAATTAGGGATAATCGCGCCAGGAGTTAGAATTCTGGAGACCTAAAGGTAAAATTCTCTGGGAATATCACTATAGTCAAATATACCCTAGGAAGCTACTCCTAAAGGGACTTCCATCATGACGACATGGCCTGAGCCCAAAAAATAAGTATTGCGCCCTCCCTTCCCCAGTCGACATCAACGGGAGACGGGGGAGCGGAGAGTAATTGTAACATTAACAATGGTTTTTGGCAGTAATAACCTATATGGGATATAAAATAGTGTATTTGCAAAGATCCATTCACTTAAGCAACTTCTAATGTCCTAACTAATATTGCACTGTTTTACAATAAAACTGGGAACCCAAAGTTAGATTGTATCAGTTCGTTTCCTTTGGGGCTTTTGTATAACGACGGACAGAAACTGCCCCTGGCATGAATACCACTAACTTAAACTTCCCCACCTAACCTAACCTACAAGCAGTTTCCTTACCTACTTTTCTAATGGGGAGGGATGCTAACGCCTCTGTGCAACCACCCTTCGACTGATGTATTCTTATCCATAGGAGGGTGTACGTATAATAGCGGCCACCTGTATGTGTAACAATGGCCAGCTAAGAATATGGCCGTGTAAGGGAGGTTGCAGGGGGCGTTGGGCCCCCGTTAGATAAGAACACAGCTTGTAGATTATGTTAGGTGGGGGAAGTTTAGGTTATGTGATGTTTTTGTGTAGAAATTTTGCAGAAAAACAGACAAGAAAATGTGAAGAATATCCCCATTTTCTATGCACGTGGGAGGAACTTGCCACTGATATCCAAAGGCTTCTTGATGAGGGGGTCATAGCGGATGGCTGTCATCATACATACACCCCTTTCCTCTGAGAAATATGGTTCTCAAATGTCGTTCTAACAACAATACCATTCAAATCCACTCTGAATACACTAGGAAAACGGTTTTACAATGCTCAGGCTATCTGGAATAATTTTTCTTTGATATTTCTGTTTTATTTTAGACAATACAGTAAGTGCCAAGTGGAAATAAGCTAACTTTTACAACCGGGGCCTAGCCCATAACCATGATAAACTTAGTTTGTATATATATTACGGAAGTAGACTATGGAAAATTATCATTACCTCCTGAATGGCTTGAACTACTTCGGGTGGAAAATCTAAGTTTAACTTCTCTACATCTGTCATTGTATCTGGTTCCATCACAAATTTACCCCCGTGTGTAGTGTCACTCACTCTCAGAAAGACTGTCAAGTTGTCAACAACCAAAGGGAGCGTTCGCTTCGGAAGAGATCACGGGAGTGGTAGAAATGTTGTTATTGGGGTGCGTTACTTCAACACTTATAGTTGAAAGCACATATTATTATTTATATTAAAAGCCAAGTTACAACCTTAGTTTGAAAAGCAAGATGCTACAAGCCCAAGGGCTCCAACTGGGAAAAAGAGCCCAGTGAGGAGAGAAAATAGATACGCTACAAGAGAAGTAAGAAATAACTGAAATGAAATATTTTAAGAACAGTAACAACATTAAATTAGATATATTATATATAAACTATAAAAAGTTCAAAACAAGCAAGAGGAAGAGAAACAAGATGGAACAGCGCGCCCAAGTGTACCCTCAAGCAAAAGACCACTAATCCAAGACAGTGGAAGGCTATGGTGCAGAGGCTATGGCACTACCCAAGACTGAAAAACAATGGTTTGATTTTGGAGTGTCCTTCTCCTAGAGGAGCTGCTTACCATAGATAAAGGGTCTCTTCTACCCTTACCAAGAGGAAAGTAGCCACTGAACAATGACATTGGAGTAGTTAACCTCTAGTGCAAAGAAAGATGTTTGGTATTCCCAGTGTTGTCAAGTGTGTGAGGACAGAGGAGAATGTGGAAAGAATAGGCCAGACTATTCGGTATATGTGTAGGCATAGACAAAATGAGCCGTAACCAGAGAGAGTGATCCCATGTAGTAATGACTGACCAGTTAATGGACCCAATAACTCTCTAGCGGTAATATCTCAACGGGTGGCTGGTGCCCTGGCCAACCTACTACCTACGATAGGAAAAAAATGTTCTATGACAATAAACCAGATTCAGTTATCATGCATAGAGCTAGAGCCAACTGCCTAAGACTAAATGATAGGAAAAGACAAAAATTAGGAGGAAGTGTTAAATGTAAGCTGTGTGGAGCAGAGATAGAAGACCTAGCCCATTTTATACTTTACTGTCCAGATCTCATCGACGAAATAAAATATAAGAACTATAGCAGGCCTACGAAGAGGAAAAGAGGATAATCAGAAATGCTCTGTTTAAGGAAGAAGGCATAGAAAAAATACTCGTGTATATCAGAAGTGGAAATAAGAAGAGAATAAACGAACTAGAATAAAGAAGGAAACTACGGAGGTGCCGATGAAAAGACAATTTCCTCTGCCCAGCAAATGAACTGAACTGATCATAAATAGTAGAAATATTTTTTTTACTTGACAGAAACACATTAAAAGTTAGATAAATTAAATTTAAGGAAGGGTGTTACAAAAGTAAAAAAAAAAAATATGAGGAATATGAATGATAAGAAAGGAGGAGGTTTGATGATACTTTATAGAAACAGTGATAGTCTAGAATTGGAAAAGATAGAAACTGAAAATAAAGATCTGATGTATGTTAAGTGTAATACATACATTCATACATTTAAATTATCATTGGTTTATTTTTCAGCAGGAAATACTGAAGGAGACAAAAGTAGGGATAAAACAATGAAACCGGAATGTGAAAGAATTATGAGAAATCTAAACAAAGAAGAGGCATTGATAATATTAGGGGATTTTAACGGCCATGTAGGATTTTTAGGTTATCAGAATTTAGACAGGCACGCAGAAATGATTCTCATCATTCTCGATTGGATGAATGACCATGGGTTATTCCTAATAAATGGGGATTTAAGATGTAAAGGGATTTATACATGGGAAAGATTACTGTAAGGAGAGTGAGACGAGCTATCACCAACAACAACTGACGGTTTATTCAGTCTGTCTATAGATTGCTTACCTTGTGTAAGACCCGGGCTCTTGCCGCTGGGCAGCCCAGAAGAGAATGTGCTTTGAATGAGAGAGGATTATACTTGTATAAATGAATTTGTAATGTGAATAGGATGGTTTATTCAAACAGGTGCGAGAATATAATACAAGGTGCGGACGGCAATGTAGCATGCGTGCTGGCGCCAATCTGGCTTGAACCAACCGCCATAAAATGTATGTTTTTTCACACGTACAAATACTTGAAATACAAGTCAATAGAAATATGTAGCGAAATGATAAATACATGAAATTGTAGCTCTGAGGGAGCGGAGCAAATATATACAGTTAGCCACAGTGTGGCGAAAGGAGAATTTATATGAAATGGAGAATTCGATGAGAATGCTGGACGACGGAGGGATCGATGTCCTTACATTATAACAAAAAAGTTTGATAGACTACGTACTAGTAAACGAACAAATGTATAAAAACTTTAGGAAAGTGAATATAGACGATGAAAAATTTTACTTTGATATCTCGGATCATAATCTGATCACTAGAACTGGAGTTCAAGAGTGAACTGATCAGAATAACACTGTTGATAAAGGAAGATGGGAAGAAGTAAAGTACTTTAGGACGGATGAAAATAGTTTAAGAGAATATACTACAAGAGTAGAGGAAATTGTAAGAGATAGACAAATAGACAGAATAGAAGGAATGGACCTGGTAATAAAAGAGGCCGCAGAAGAAAAATTGACAAGAGTTTATAAAAGGAAAGTTCTTAATGTAGAAAGGGTACATGAGGAACCCTGGATGAACGATGAAATAAGAAAAGGCATAAAGGAAAGGAAGGATTTAAACGGAAAGAAAAGAAATGAATCCAATATCGAAGTAAAAAGAAAGGTATTAGAGGCGAGATATGATCAAAAGAAGAGAGAAGTGCAAGAAATGATAAAGAATGAAATTATTATTTTTGAAAAAAGACAACAGAAAAAATAAAAATAGATAAAAATAAAAATAAAAACTCTGGGAAAATATTGACAGAATAAGGAGCAGACAGAAAGCCCATAGCAAAGTTATACAAATTTATGGAGAACAAAGAACTAAGCTAAATAAGAAAAAAAAAAACAAGAGGAATTAGTCAAATACTGGAAATTATATATTGTAAGCATGAAAATAGAATAGAATTAGTTTGGAATGAAGAAAAACGGATAAAATATGAAAATGAAATAGCGCACCAGGAAGATAACACAAGAATAGATGAATATAATATTCCGGACATACTTAGGGAACACTAAGACCTTGTAATGGTAACAAAATGGGAAAATAAAACCAATGAAAAATCAAAGAATCACAGTAGGACCGGATGGCCTTAAACACGAGTTCTATAAGGCACTAGGAAAAGGCAAAACGTGTCTTGAAATCTTACAAAAATGTTACCAAAATGAGTTGGACGAAAAAGAAAAACCAATTATGTGGAAGAAGTCAAGAACGAAGATGGTTGAAAAGAAAAGAAGGCCAATGGCAAAAGACCTAAGACCCATAGCTCTATTAAATATTTCATATAAAATATTCATGATGATGGTGAAAGAGGAATAGAAAATCATTTAAGAATGAATGAAGAAGATAATGAATGTCAAGCAGGATTTACAGGTGGAGGCAGGATAGAGGACAATATTTTTTTTTATTACAGTATTGTGTGGAAGAGAGTTATAGAAACAAGAAACCCTTAATAGTAACTGCGATAGACTTTAGTAAAGCATTTGAATCGGTAAAAAGGGAGGTATTAATAGAAGTTTTATAATAATATAGAATTAACACCAAGATCATAAGTGCAATTGCAAATATTTATCAAGGAGATACCAGGGGCATTGACTTAAAAGGTATAGAACAAGAAATGGAGGCTACGAGTGGAATAAAACAGGGTTGCACAGGATCAACTTCACTTTTCAAACTAATTACGTATATTGTCATGAAGAAAATAGAAGAGGAAGGAAACTGTTTCAGAAATCAATTAATAAAGATAGAATCATTATTTTTGGCAGATGACGCCTTAGTAATTGCAGAGGATGTACATAATGCAAAGCGTAACATCCTGATATTAGTAGAAAATGGTAAAAAATGTGGGTTAGAAATTAATAAAGAAAAGAGTAATATTGTGATTTAAACATGAAAGAAAAGCCGGATAACGTAGAGGGAATCAAAGTAGTAGAAAGTTTAACATACTTAGGAATAAAGCTAGACAATAATAGGAACATATTTAAAACTCAGAAAAGGGTAATGATAGTAAAGCACAAAAATTAGCTAATTTAACATATTCAGTTATAGAGAAAAAATGCAATAAAGTAAGAATAGGAAAAACATTCTGGAAAAGTATGGCTTTACCATCTATTTTGTATGGAACAAGCATTATAAATCTAACAGAAACTAAAATAGAGAAACTAATGGATAGAGAATGGGGTATACACGAAGATTTTAGGTGCCACTAAAAGCGCAGCTAACACTACTCTAAGAGGGGAGATAGGTGCATCTTCTATGAAAGCAAGGGTGATGGATGGGAAGCTGCAGTACTTAAATCTTACCCTGAATGGAAAGAAGGAAATTCTGAAAACAATTATCCTGGATATTCAAGAAAAAAAAAGGAAGATGGTGGAAACAACCGGCAAAATACTTAAAAGAATTAAGTATAGACATAAGACAGATAAGAAGAATGAACAAGGCAGAAATAAAACTGGAAACCAGAAAGTGGGACACTGAAAAGTGGAAAGAAGAAATAGAAAGTAAAGTGAGCTTAGAAATATATAGAACGTGGGAGAAAGAAATTAAAGAAGAGGAATTTTATGACAATACATTTTCCTCAGTGATAATATTTTAGAGCAAGGACCAATACGTTGAAACTAAACACTGTAAATAGACATAATGGCGGGAATGTGAGATGTATTTTTTGTGAAAATTAGGAGGAAAGATTTGATACATTTTTTGTTGTTTTACCAGGAATATAGAAAAGAAAGGATTGAAATAATTGAGCTACAACAACCACAAGAGGAAGACCTAAAGAAAATAGGATTATTATTTTTACTTAGTGAAACAAATATACAAATGAAAAAAAGAAGTATTAAACCTGATGTGGAGGAAATGACAAAATAGTATAAGAAGATAAACTTTGGAGGCGCCGTTGCAAAGGCTGTGCCTCACCCCTGAACCTGAACCTGAACCTGAAGAAAGTCAGATACAAAATAGTATAGAACCATTTAAAAGTAAATCCACAAAGATAAGAAAGAACTAATAAAGATTGCCAAAGAAAAAGGAGATATAATATCAAAATATTCAAAATGGCAAGAAAAAGTGCAAGACATAATAAAAAGAATGTAGTATTAAAGAAACAAACAGAAAAAAAACAAGTAGTCAAGTAGTCCAAAGAATTAAGGAAATTAATGAAACTTAAAAGAATCTTTAGAAAAATTGATTAATCTTAGAAAGGAAAACAATAAGTTCAAGGGCATAATTAAAGTACAGGAGAGCCTCGTAGACTTACACATATGAGAAGAAAAACAAAAAGAGGAAGGTTTAAGAATAATCAAGGAAGTAGAAGAGATCAAAGCAAAAGGAGGCATAAACAGCACAGCCTTATGGGAATTTAAGAAGAAAGTTGATAAAAAAACACCTGCAACTATACAGCAATCAGAGGAAAGATGGAGAAATAATAGAGGAAGCTGAAGAAATAAAGAAAGAATATGAGCAATTCTACAGAGATTTATTCAAGTTAGGCAATTCCCAGAGTGAAGAAGAGGTCTTGTCAGGAAAAACCAACAACTTGTTTGATGAATGGCTGCCAGAAAGTGACAGAGTGGGATCCAGCAAGGAAGAAAAAATAACTTCTCAAGAAGTAGAAGCCATCATAAAAAGACTGAGAGACAAGTATAGAATACACAATGGACAGGCAAGGATTTAACAATGTTGTGATTAAAATAATAGGAAAAGAAATAATAGAAAGTCTGACGTTGATACTAACAGAAATAGACGAAAACATATGTATCCCTAAAGAGTGGGAAAAGATGTGGATACTCTCAATCAACAAAAAGGGAAATAAAATGGAATTGGAAAATAAAAGAGGCATATTTATCACGAGCATAATTAGCAAAATATATGAGAGAATAATGGTGGAAAAATATAAGAACAGATTCAAGGAAGAGACGAGTACATATCTGCTAACACTGAATGCAGTAATAGACTAGAACGCGTATTTGGGGGGGATCAAGGTATGTATGGTTTTGTGATGCATATAAGTGCTTCGATAAGCTAGACCTGAAGGATTGCATTAAAGAAATTAAAAAAATTATAGGATGGAAGGATGCACTGATAGTTAAGAAAATGAATACAAAAAGGTAGAGCAGCCATCATCTGCCCTGCAAGTACAACAGGAAATATAAAGATTGAAGGAAAGGAGAGACAAGGAACTATATATGAACCCAAGCTATGCAGTATCGTGACTGGCAAAGTAAACAGTGTTAGTAGAAAAAATATTACGTTGATAAGGAATATTGAAATTGAATCATTGGTTTCTGTAGGTGATATGTTTCTTACAGGAAGGAAAGGAGGAATAGAATGTGCCATAAGTAATTCTCATAGCTTGGGGATCTTAAAGAAGTTCACAATCAACACCAATCCCCCAAAAATCGGGTGTATTAATAATTAACAAAAGAAAGAATAAGAAAGAAGAGGAGATTAAAACAAAAGTGAAGAATGGGCCAGTAAGTTTAGTTAAAGAATATAAGTATCTGGGTGAATGGTACACAAAAAAGGGAAACAAAGAATTGAGTATCAGTAAAAATAAAGCCAGAGTCGCATATATGACCCAAGTAATACGAAAATATGGATACACGAGAAAAGTAGGAAGTTGGCATTGGAAGTCAAAAAGAAAATATTTGAAAAAGTAGTAGTACCAACAATAATTGGCAATGTGGAGACCTGGAGTGAAATAAGAGATAAAGATATGAAAGATCTGGAAAACCTTCAATATAAGATAATAACGAATATGTATGAAGAACCTGCAAGTACAGGTACTCCATATTGGGGCATACTTGCAGAAACAGGAATATGGCTGGTGTCTTGCAGAATAGAATATAAGAAATGAATGCTCCTCCATAACATCATAAACTCAGATAAAAAAATGACTAGTATGAGAGATAATTGAAGATCAGTTGAAGAACCCTTATGGAAAGTGCTGGAGTAAAAGCATAAAAGAAATATGTAGTAAATATGGGATAGAAGCTGAAAAAAATAAGAAATTGAGGCAAAAGGACCCTGAAAAAAGAAACCAAGAAAAGAACTATGGAAAAAAAAATAGAAGAAACAATCGAAGAAAAATTAAAGTGATGAAAACACTCAGATTTATAGAAGGAAATGACCCACAGCCTTATATCGGAGAAATGGATCTGGATAAGGCAACCCTTGTAATGAAGACAAAATTAAATATGCTCAATTTAAAAGCAAATTTCAGAGGAAAATATGAGGATAATTTGTGAAACCTGTGCAAAGATGAAGAAAATACTACTGAATATTTATTTTTATGCCCAAAATTAGAACAGTTAAAGAAAGTAGGTACGTTGCGAAATCCTAGCACGGATGTGGTTGAATTTATATGTAGGGCAATGCACTTGAAAGAATTTAAAAAGTCCAAACTGACTACATAAGGTTGTCAAAACTGATGATAGCGGTGTGTTATCCTATATGATTTCAAGGTAAAATGGGATAAAAGTAAAGATTGAGAATCTCATTATTAATTTATTTACGGTACTGGCAAAACAAGCTTACTAGTAAGTACAATAATGAAAATAAGCTTAGAAGCTTTGCACCTATCTATAAAGTGATAGAGTGCCCGCAAACTTATTCTGCGGAGTGAGCAATAAGGAATCAGGAACCAGGACTACATTTGAAATAGGAGAAAAAGTAAAAAAGAAGAAAAAAAAATGAACGTAAGTAGTGGAATAAAGCAAGGCTGTACTGGCTCTACAACATTGTTCAAATTAATTACTTATCTGATTATAAACCATGTAGAAAAGGAAGGTAATGGTTTTAAAAATGATATTATGAAATTAGTAGTACTATTTTTTGCTGATGATGTCCTAGTGCTTGCTGAGAGTATAGAGGATGCTGAATTGAACATAAAGAAAGTGATAGATATATGAAAGCAGTGTGGTTTTGACAAAAGTAGAGATGAAAGTAGCGTAATTATATATAATACGAAGGAGAAACCAGATAACATAGAGGTAATAAGAGTAGAAAGCAATATTGAATACCTAGGTATCAAGTAGATGACAGTAGAAAAATTTTCAAAACACAGGCACAAAGACATGCAAATCTTACATATTCAACCATAAAAAAAGTTGCAATAACATAGGGAAAGCATACTGGAAAAGTGTAGCACTACCTTCTATATTACATGGAACAAGTGTAATGAACTTAACTGAAACTGAAATAGAAAAGTTGCAGAGAATGGAATGCATAGAAGGATATTAGGGGGTGTAATGATTACAGACATTGTAACCTTGAGATGGGATGTATGAGCATCTGCTATGAAAACAAGGGTAATGGATGGAAAGCTGAGCTACCTTAATAGCATTTATAAGGGACAGAAGGACATACTAACAGCAATAGTCAATGATATGGAAGAAAAAAGAGAGGAAGAGGTGGATGCATGTGAAGAAGTATGTTGAAGAATGTGGATTGGTGATGAAAGAAGTCAAGAGATGTACGAAAGAGTTCACAAAGAAGAGAACAAGAGAATGGGACACAAGCAAATGGAAGAGTGAAATGGAGTGCAAGGAGAGTTTAATTTTGTATAAAAACTGGAAAAGTTAAATCAAGGAGGAGGAAGTATATGATAACACGTTTTCGTCAATTTTATTATTCAGAGCAAGGACAAACACATGGGGCTTGAATATAAAAAAAGACACCCAGGTGGAAAGATAAACTGTGCAGTCTATGATGTTGAAGAGAATGTTAACCACTTCACAGTATAGTGATATACAAAGAAAAGCAATAGAGCTCCAACAACCATACGAGGAAGATATTGCACAAACAGTTGGCAAATTCATTTTATGTGAAGAAATATTGAAAATAGGAAAAGTGTACTACAACAAATGTGGGTAAAAAGAGAAAACTAGTGAAAATAAAGAATACACAAAACTAAAAGACGCAAAAGAGGCTCCGATGAAAGGGCGAAGCCTCGACCTAAACCTGAACCTGAATGAAGACAAGATTAAATATGCTCAATTTAAAAGTAAATTTTAGGGGAAAATATGCTGATAATTTGTGTGACATTTGCAAAGAGGAAGAAAATACTACCGAACATTTATTTTCATGCCCAAAATTAGGACAGTTAGTTAAACTAGACATAAGTGTAGGTACGCTGCAAAACCCTAGCAGGGATTTCGTCGCATTTAGGGCAATGTCTTTGAAAGAAGAATTCAGAGAGTTCCAACTGACCACAATAGGTTGCCGAGACTGATGATAGCAAGGTTTTATCCTAACTGATTTCAAGAAAGATCGGGATAAAAGTAAAGATTGAGAATTTCATCTTTAATATATTTATTGTACAGGTACACTAAGCTTATTACAATGATAAGAATAAGCTTAGAAGCTTTGCACCTGCGCAGTGAGCAATTAGAAACCAGGAACAAGGAACCATCATCATCTCCTCGGACGGCCTCCTCCTACGCCTATTGACGCAAAGGGCCTCGGTTAGATTTCACCTGTCTTCTTAGATTTAGTTCAATACCTCTGCATTCATCACCTCCTGTTTAACGCTCCAAAGTCCTCAGCCATGTTGGTCTGTGTCTCCCAACTCTTCTCGTACCTGGTGGAGCCCAATTAAATGTTTGGTGAACTAATCTTTTGGGGAGTGGGAGGACCATGCCAAAAGCATCTCCATCTACGCCTCACCATGATCTCATCCACTTACGACATTCAAGTAATCTCTCATATATTCGTTTATAATTCTGTTCTGCCACCTAACTCCTAATATCCTTCTGAGGGCTTTGTTTTTCAAATCTACTAAATCTGTTGAAGATTGTTTCATGGTCATACCATGACTCGTGTCCATACAGCAGCACCGATTCCACTAAACTAATATATAGTCTGATATTTATATGAAATTTCAGGCTATTTGATTTCCAAATTTTACCTAACTTTGCCATTGTCTGATTTGCTTTTTTCAGTCTTTCCTTAAACTCAAATTCTAAAGACCCTATATTAGAGGTTATAGTTTCTAAATTTTTAAATTATTCTACCTCATTAATCCTTTCTCCTTCTAATGATATTTCATTTTCCATTGCATACTCCGTTATCATCAGCTATGTCTTTCTTCTATTTATCTTGAGCCCGACCTCCTGTGATATTTCATGCATACAGGTAAGCAAACATTGCAAATCCTGTGGTGTTCTGATAACAAGGACAGCGTCATCAGCATATTCTATGTCGGCTAATTTCCTATTATCAGTCCAGTCCAATCCTTCTCCACCATCTCCAACTGTTCTACGCATTACGAAATCCATGTGGGGGCCATAAGCAACATAGGTGACAACACATTCCCTTGGAGTACTCCACTATTCACTGGAAATTCATTTGATAGGACTCCATTAACATTAACTTTGTTCTTGCTATGCTCATGAACAGACTTAATCATATTCACATATTTAAGAGGAATTCCATAGTATCGAAAAACTCTCCACAAAAGTGGCAGGTGTATACTATCAAAGGCTTTTTCATAGTCTACAAATTCCATCAAAAGGGGATTTCTATATTCTACGCATTGCTGTACAACATGTCAGTACAACATCGACCTTTTCTAAATCATGCTTGCTCAACTCTCAGTTTTTCGACAATCTTTCTCTCTACTCTGTTTAGAATAAGCATACAACGAGTATATATTTTCATGACAACTGTCGTCAGTGTGATGTCTCTGTAATACTGTAATTGCAATCTGTCAGTTCTCTTTTTTTAGCCATTTCCACTAACACTCCTAACTCCCATTCATCAGGTTTTGCTTCTTCATACCACATTCTACAAAATAATCTTGTGAGTAATCTCGGTCACTTCTTTTGCAGCCAGTATCATTTCAGCAGCTATTCCATCGTCTCCAGGGGCTTTCCATCTCCTGATTTTTAAAATGATAGCTTCAAATTCAAACACACTGAGTTCATTCATGGGAACATCAAGGTCTTCATCAGCTTCAGGTATATCAATCAAATTATTCACTTCATATCTCCTATTCATGATCTCACTAAAGTGTTCCATCCAACGTTGTCTTTCTTCATCTTCTGTTGTTATAAGAGATCAATCCCTCTTTTTGATGGGTATATGCTTCTTCTTCTTCATCCCGGTAGAGATTTCATTAAAAATTCTATGAGTAATTCTTACACCATAGCCGCTCCCTGAATTCATAGCTTTGTCAGCCTCATCTGCTTTACTGTCTAAATACTCTCTCCACTCATTTCTGGCTTTTCTTTTGACCTCACTATCAATACTGGTATACTTAGCCGGTTCTACCTTGTAATTTTCATTAATTCCTCGAAAACTTCCAATAATCAATTTCTATCTTTGTCTCCTTTTCATAGTATCCAACGTATCATTTGATATCCATAGCTTTCTCCTTGTAACCGCATGTCCCAAAACTTCACTACCAACTGACTGATATATGTTCTTAATATCACACCATTCTTCATCAATTATCTGCTCTTCATCTCTCAAAAGTCTCTAAGACCGCAAATCGATTTCTATATTCAATTGCAAATCTTATGTGCTCACCTTCTAGAAGCTTAGTTGTATCAAACCTAGGTATTCTATCAACATTTATGTTGGGTGCATTCAGTTTATTTTCAGCGTGGCAATGAGGAGCTGGTGATCACTACCAATATCTGTACCTCTATAGCTTCTTGCATTTCTCAGAGTCCCCCATCTCTTTTTATCAATGGCTATGTGATCTATTTTATTTTCGTAATTACCACATGGTGAATGTCATATATATTTGTGGATGTCCTTGTTCTGGAAAAGAGTACCTCCAATAACAAGATTGTTTGTTGAACAGAAACTTATAAAATGTGCTGTATTTTTATTTGCAACTTCGCCAAGACCATTAACACACCATCACATTCTCTATACCTTGCTTATTTCTTCCAACATAAGCATTGAAGCCACCAATCGAAATTTTCATCTCTCTCTCTCTCTCTCTCTCTCTCTCTCTCTCTCTCTCTCTCTCTCTCTCTCTCTCTCTCTCTCTCTCTGGTATCTCTTCTATTACACTCTGCATTTCTTTATGGAATTCATATTTCCTTTCTTCAGGGGAATCATTGGTTGGTGCATAGCAAACTCTAATACTCATATTGCACTACTTTGATTTGAACTTTGCAAGTAACAATCTACTATTTACAGCTTTCCACTCGGTTAATGCCTTCTCTGCTCTTGGTGTCATTATCATTCCTACCCCTGCTCTTCCAACTCCATCTGATCTTCCAGAGTAGATATATATATATATATATATATATATATATATATATATATATATATATATATATATATATATATATATATATATATATATATATATATATATATATATATATATATATATATATATACATATATATATATATGTATATATATATATATATATATATATATATATATATATATATATATATATATATATATATATATATATGCCTTTGTCTAAAGTTTCCTTATCTTAGGGCTAAGATATCCAAACCATATTTCATAAATTCATTCTCCACTTAATGTGATTTCCCAATCTGATTCATGGTTCTAACATTCAAATTACCAATTTTCAATTTTTCTTTAGTATTTATAAACCGGGAGATTCTTAGCAGTTTGCTACGCCGGGGACTGGGGGCCCTTCTGTCAATTTCGCTTTCCATAGAATGACTAAATTCATAGAGGATTCATTGGCTTGATTCATCAAAGGATACCCAGTTCCTTGTGATGCGCAGTGCCTATCTAACTAAGGCAAGTAACCCCTGCCGGTCCATACTAATTTAAGTAAGATCACCCGTCAGGCATCAGGAATAGAAGCCGAAAAGGCAGATTGTCTCTCACCTTAAACCTAATCGGTCACCCTACTGCCAGTGACTTCTTTGAGATTTAGCGGGGGGGGGGGGGGGGGGGGGGGGCATTTCTTCCACACTCAAAGTTCTCGTTACTCCTCCAGGTTGCTCTTCCGCTTATATAACCGTTGGCATACATGGATTCCTAAGATATTCCGTCTGGTTAAAAGTTTATTTCAAAGAAACGTAAATCTGATAGGCCTACAATAGATATGTGAACTATAGATGATGATCTTGGACTGGTATCTCTAATCGACATATCTCATGGGAAATGAATAGGAAAAATAGCAAATTTACAATGAAAAAATGCCAAATAACAACAATTTATGCATTTCACTACTAGTTTGTTATACTACCGATGGAGTTATTAATATACATGAAAACTAAGATACTTTAACGAATTTGTATAGTTCCTCCGATATAGAATTTCCATTAATCATGAATTTAGCGGTAATTTGTTACATTTACATTATAAGTAACTGAAAACTTTGAACATGAAATGTTATTTTGTACTTTAACATTTTAAATATTAAATAATTTAAGCGCGATGAGAACTGAACTTACATGAAGCGTGAGAAATATTTGTTTTATATAAACTAACGATTATGAAATGGGTTGTACAAACAAGGTAAAGGTGTGGCCCGAATTATAAACTGTTATTTTCTGACGTTACTAAGGATATCTGAGGTACCTATCATCCAGTACAGTAATACCAATTTACATCTTATTATATGGATAAAACATCAATTTTTATTTGCAGTTTTAGATAAATATTTTCAACTTAAGATACCATATAACGAGATGCTTATCAGCTTCGGTTTAATTTTCATGAAAATATATGCAGATTAATTTCTCGATTTGGTAATAGGATAATTGACTGGCCTTTATGACTTATGAAGTCTGACTTTAAAATGGGGAACAGCCTTTGGTCAATAGTGGAATTAGTTTGGTAAATGAGTTACGAAGTCATACAGAATGTTATCCCTGATGCTTGGCAGGTAATGAATGACGTTTATTGTTAACCATTTTGTAATTATGTAGGATTTTATATACATATATATATATATATATATATATATATATATATATATATATATATATATATATATATATATATATATATATATATATATATATAACACTAAGCCGAATTTACCCCAAAGAAGACGTTTTTTCCAATTCCATTAATATCTTCAGAGAATTTCAAAATTTGAAGTGTTAACCTAATATTACCCCTACAGAACGCAAAACATGATGTATATACGGTCTTTATTAATCTACTTCAGTGAAAAATTATGCTTCATGTAGAAAAAAAAATCAATTCAAGTATCAATTCAGATCAGGAGAAATGATGTAGGGAAGAGACACTAACTTCATAGATTATATTATCCTTTTTTCGTTCAAGATGCCATAGGAAATATCCGTTAAATATCTCCAAATTACAAATGCTAAATTGTAAATGTAACATTTGTCTCCGTAGTATTTCGGTCAAAGAGACAAAATAAAAAAACCTTTAAACTCCCTATTTTGAGCTTGGTGTCTCTCTCTCTCTCTCTCTCTCTCTCTCTCTCTCTCTCTCTCTCTCTCTCTCTCTCTCTCTCTCTCACACACAAAATGTGCAGTATTGGCAGTTTTCAGTTCCCAAATATAAACAACAAACCATAATTTCTCTTTTCTGCTCTTTTCATTATTAAGAGAAACACCTTATGTAGTTGTAAAATGTTTGATTCTGAGTTTCTGGCTATATAAATGGAGTTATTTTTCAGTGTTAAGTAAACCCTCTTTAAAACAAAATGAACACAAATAGAAGCAAAAGGAATGATGTCGGTAGTGCTATAGCCTCTATAGTTTATACCATGGCCTTCCACTGTCTTGGATTAGAGTTCTTTTATTTAGGGGTACACTTGGGCATGTTGTTCAATCTTATTTCTCTGCCTCTTTTTTTTTTTCTTTTTCTTTTTTTTCATATGTACAGTAGAGGATCTAATCTAATGTTGTTACTGTTCGTGAAATATTTTATTTTTATTGTTTATTCTTCTCTTGTAGTAGTTATTTATTTCCTTGTTTCCTTTCCTCAGTCACTGGGCTATTTTCCCATACTGGAGCCCTTAATTAAGCTTATAGCATCTTGCTTTTCCAATTAGGGTTGTAGCCTAGCTTGTAATAATAGATGCCATTCTCAGGAATTCATGGAGAATTCCCAACTTTCTGGATCAAGTGGGTAAGCAGTGAAGTAACTTTGAATTACAGAACTTGCAAAGGAAAAAGGGAGGCTGGGGGAATATAAAAATGATTGAAAAAGAACAATGCAATAATGAAATAATGAAGAGACTGTGGTATAAGTTTTGCTCTGTTTCCTTGTCACTGTTACGCCATCAAACATTGGTTGAACTTTTTTTATTCCCTTCTGGCGTGATAAATTAAAATCTGCATTCCTCTGGTTTCATCGGAAACAATGGAATTAGATTTTAAAGTTTTGCTATGTGCAAATGAGACTGATGGTGATGAAATTCCGTCATCAGGAAGTTCAAAAGAGATTAATCTCCCACAGCTGTTTCCCCCCTTTCATTGGTTGGATATTCATTTCCAAGTTAATCCATAAAATCTAACTACCGATGCAGTTTTTCTACCTCTGTCATGGCAACTCCTTTTCAAAAGAATTGGGTTTTACATTTCATACATTCTCACAGTCCAAAATTCGGGTCATCTGTGTTGGTGATATTTCTGCAAAATCGGATAAACATTATAGATCTATTTCTCTTCTACATTTCTTCTTTTAATGGAAAGTTAACATAAAGTCCCGCGAACTTCAAGTTTTTTCAGGCAATTTCCACTTAGAATTTTTTTATCCTTTGCTAACCTAAACAATGAATTTTCTAATCCTGAGAGAGAGAGAGAGAGAGAGAGAGAGAGAGAGAGAGAGAGAGAGAGAGAGAGAGAGAGAGAGAGAGAGAGAGAGAGAATTACTCTATACTAATCAATCAACTGTAAAGCTGCTATTTCTATTTCAGCAGAGAGAAGCTGTATTTTATTACATCACTATCATCGCTTTTAGATTACACATTTTTAGGTATAGGATAAAACATGTATGAATACACACGACAACACACACACATACACACAGATATATATATATATATATATATATATATATATATATATATATATATATATATATATATATATATATATATATATATATATATACACTGTATATATACACATATATACTGTATATATATACATATATATATATATATATATATATATATATATATATATATATATATATATATATATATATATATATATATATATATATCTTCTTCTTCCCAGCTTTATCCCTATTCGGGGTCGCCGTTTCTAATGAGTCTCTTCCATCTCCCTCTGTCCTGTGTCATTTCCTCCCATACTCCCTTCTCCCTCATATCATCTCTAATGCAATCTCTCCACCTGGTCTTAGGTCTTCCTCTCCTTCGTGTTCCATCCACCTCCACGTCCATCACTTCTCTTGCCATGTGTTGCCCTTCTCTTCTCATCAGGTGGCCATACCATCTTAACCTTGCCTCTTGCACTTTCTTTGATGCCTCAGTGACTTTTACTGTACCCCTAATATGTTCATTTCTAACCCTGTCCTTTTTGGTTTCTCCACTCATCCACCTAAGCATCCTCATCTCGGTTACGTTCAACTTTCTACCCTCTGTTTTCTTTAGGGGTGCTGCTTCCAATCCATATGTCATTGCTGGTTTGACCACTGCCTTGTGCACTCTGCCCTTCAATCTTATAGGGACTTTCCTATCACATATGATACCAGACACCCTCTTCCAGTTGTTCCAACCACACTGAATCCGGTTGTTAATTTCCTCTTCCATGTTCCCCCCATTGTCGATCACTGAACCAAGGTACTTGAATTTATGAACCCTTTTGATGTTTCCTCCGCCTAATTTGATTGTTGTTTGCTGGTCGCCATCCATCTCGGTTGTCATATACTCTGTCTTCTTCCTACTTATTCTTAAACCTCTACTCTCCAAGGCATATCTCCATCTTTCTAGTTTCCCCTCCAGTTCTTCCCTGTTCTCGGCTACCAAGACTATATCATCTGCATAGAGCAGACACCATGGTGGCTCCTCCCTGACATCCTCTGTTAACACATCCAAGACGATGTTAAACAGGAGTGGGCTTAGAGCAGATCCCTGATGTAGCCCAACTCCAACTTGGAAATTTTCTGTTCTTCCAACTGTAGATCTGACGCTGGTCTTTACATTTCTATACATCTCCCTGATCATTCTGACATACTTCTCCATCACTCCTCTCTCCCTGAGACATCTCCACATTTCCTGTCGTGGTACTCTGTCATATGCCTTCTCTAGGTCTATAAAGGCCATATGCAAGACCTTTTGCTTCTCTCTGTACTTTTCCATAATTTGTCTCAAAGCGAAAATACCATCCACAGTACTAAGCCCCTTCATGAATCCTAGTTGCTGTCTACCGATGGAAACTTGCTGCCGTAATCTTTCATCCATAATTCTTTCAAATACCTTCAGTGTATGTGACATGAGTTTTATTCCTCGATAATTTTCACAACACTGTATGTCCCCTTTCTCTTTGAATATTGGGATTAATATACTTTCCCTCCATTTTTCGGGTATTGTCTCAATTTCCATAATCTTTTTCATTAACTGCCACAATATGTCAATTCCTTCCTCATCAAGAGCCTTCCAGGCTTCTGCAGGTATGCCATCTGGTCCCACAGCTTTACCATTTTTCATCTTTCCCAGTGCCCCTCTAACCTCAGCTTTTGTTATTTCTGTGACTGGTCCACAATTTGAGTGTCCGTCTCCTCTTAGAAATCTTTCATT